>NC_060139.1:884673192-884843192 GCF_021461385.2 Schistocerca piceifrons
TACGACAGAGCATACAAGCATACCAAATGACAAGACTGGTAAACCAAAAACGAATAAGTGTGCCCTCGGCAAATGAGTAGTCCTAGAAGTTTGAAGTCGCACTGTCGGTACAGTAAATTCACCACAGGCTTCCCAGTCTAAACTAATTGCAAGTGAATTCAGTCTCAGGACAGGTCCCAAGTACCAATCACACACGCCAAAGCTTCGACCAGAAGTTCTTACCAGACCAAAGTCCTGCCCCCGAGTGCTTCGCACCTCTCCAGAAAAAAAAATTCCGTTTTCCTGCAAAGTGCAATAACGACACTGCTGTCACCCCATATTGGGCCAATGGCAAGGCTCTACAGGTGCTAAATCTCCCCTTCCTCATGAGAGCACAAACTCATGTCGAACCAGGGCAAAACTTAAGAAACCTGCATCTTAGGGAAAAAAAAGAAACCACCAATTACTGGCCTTTTTATGTTTTCGCAGAAGAGGTACAGATGATTTATTCTGAAGTCATGTCTCTTCCCACGACAACAAGTGAACAGATACAATCTCAAAGATCTTTATCAAAATCGCCTCCGCCTTTGAGCTTGTTAAGTCCTAGTTATGACCTGTAATAAAGATTCTATCTCTAAGCATTCCTAAGACGCCAGAGTTTCCTTATACAACCGAGGTCGCCAAGGGAAGTGGTTCACTGGCCTATTTGCACTATCGGCGAACACGGAAACATGTGAATTTTTACTACGTGTGGCTCTGCACACAGTGCTTGGTTTATTACACCACTGGGTACACACGTTCCTCTAGACCATCGCCCCTGCCCAGGATTCTTCTGGCACCAAGGCAGGTATCGCAGAAATGTTCTGCTGGAGCCCTCTCTCAAAGAGCGGTCGCTCAGTATGGCTGTTGGCCTATCTGGTAGGATTTAATATGGGATGGACTCGCCACCAATTGCTTTGAACTCCCAACAAGCCGTTTCTACAAGTTACGAATCATAAAAATACCTCATGCATTTCGCTCCCTACCAGGCTCCATCTATGTGGGCTCAGGCCAATAACTTTCTAGAGTCTCGCTCAAGGTGTGTCACATTGTAATGAAATCTTTAATAATGGTCCATATGCGAAGAATAGGTGAGAGACTAACTTGTCCTCTCTCAAACTGAGGGAAGAAGAGCTTGTGAGCATGTAAATTAGCCATGCATAGGATGAAAGTGGCCCATCGACAATGGTATTATTATTTACCCTCATTGGTTAAATTTATGACGCCAAAAAGAGCAACATCAGGGGATGGCTAACATCAAGAGCCATGGTTGCTTTACCGCCTGTTTTATAGCTTCTGTAATTTGCCACAAGAGCTACCACCTTCAGAAGAATTGTTATCTAAATATGTACATACTGTGGACCAGGTATTATGTATTAAATAATAACTTGTTGTGGAACTCGTAACTTACGTGTGGAGACCCATGATTATCGCAAGTCACATTCCCAGACAGGGTCCATTACAAGTGAATTACGTCCAAGTATCCTGTTTTTATTAAACTGACAGTTTTGGCAGTATCCAGGGCCGGGAGTTCGCAGTAAAAATCAGTAAGATAGACAAAAGGAAACGTTATGTAAGAACGTAAACTGGAATCCATATTTAAAATGGAGAAATATTCGAAGACGGTAACAAAGCCAAGCGAACAGAAAGCAGCGGCGCACGACGCGATGCGGGACGCCGGTGGCATATGGCGCCGGTGAAAGACTGTTACAGTACTCACAACAGGACAAGTATGTCATTGAACAAATCCTAATGTTGAGGCTGTCCCAAATTAAACAAGAAAGGAAACACTACAAAAATGATGAGGATTACGTTGATGTTAGCTGTTATGCGAACATTCACTTAACATTTTTAGTTTGCTACAAGTAACCAACGAACAGAATGAAGCATATGAGATACATTCAGAACACGACCGTTTGGTAGAACAGGACAGTGAAAAGACTAAGCATGAACTACCTCTTTAAACTTCTTTCCAAACAAATTGCAGGGAAAGTTATTAGCGTTAATACCCAAACTAGTGGTGTTGACATTTTACGCAAAACTCATATTAGTGGGCTTAATAGCCAACTCAAAACACAGGCAAATGACATCAGTAACTTTAATGACCAACTTAATGCACAAGGAGTTAAAATTAGCAGGCAGATTGAAAAAGTAGACGAAAAAGTAGGTACTTTGAGTACTGCAGTAAATGACATGAAAAATTTAATTAACACTATAAATGCAAATATGGCCACTATCAGCGACAAATTCACAATATTAATGAAACGTTCTAAGCTGAAATTGTAAATATCCAACAGAAAGTAGAACCTTTAGTAGTCAGAAAAGTGGACGAAAAATTTTTTTGGTTTGAAAACGGAAATTGTTAATGTATGCAAAAGTGAAATCTCAAACTTGAGAAAATCAGTTTCTAACGCCGTAGAAATTTTAGGTAGAAGAGTTACTGATTGCGAACGTAACTGTGATAAAAATTTCTGACCTTGAGAAGGAAATAAGAGACACTAATTAATGAATTATTGAAAGGTGAGGAACGTTTCGATCACGCCAAGAAACATAACGATTGGCATCCTTTGGATTTTATACAGAACTGTGGAGAACTTTTCCTGACTACTTGTAGGAGCCGGGAAAAATAAATGTCGTGATCAGTGCCCTAGCAGGTGATGCTGAGAGCTTAGGACTTAACCTCACCACTGACCAAATGGGTTTTGACAAATTCAAACAGAAGTTTACCGAAGAGTATTGGTCAGAGCAAAAACAATACTGCTAATGGTGAGAGTTTACTATGGCTAAACTTCATGAGACCAAAGGCAGGAAATGCAGGATTTCTGCTAATATTGCTACCGTAGATTGATTCATTGAAGAAACAGACAATCAGAATCATAAATTATTGAAAAAACTCCCAAAAGATTCTGAGAGGTGCGTGGGAAGAAATCATAGGCTTCCCCACGTTTCTGGAATGAGCTGAAGACTAAGATCACTGGCGACGAAACCGTGATCATCGCCAGAATATTAATAACAGGAGTAATTACAATAACCGTAGCAACAACGAACGAAAGATGTCTATTGATACCTCGTCAATATCATTGAGAGAGGCAGGGGCAGGTGTCCAGGCATCTCTAGAGGACGCAATGGAGGATTCCCAGCTCGTAATAACGAAAACAATAGTGCGGAAAACTAAAATCTGGGTACGTTAAGGGCCAAACTGTTACGAACCAATTTAATCATCCAAGACATAGAAAGCAGTACGGAAGTAGACAGGACAGAGTTATAACGCAGGAGGCTGGCAGTACGGTACAGCATGCCACAGCAAGTGAAACGCCAGGTATGCCTAGAGGTGAATCACCGCCTGCAGGCAGTAATGCCATGCGTTAGCGGACGGCCAGAGACCCCGCTAGCAACGGATGATACAAATCGATCAGCTACCCCGAGGCAAACCGCAAGTAGGGCAGCGAAACGAAATGAAGGCGTCACAGCAGACGTCAATGAACCAGCTACGGCGAATATTAATTCTGTAGTCAGGGAAAACGTGGACGGATTCGCTGGCGGAGGAGAAAGTGCCGATGACATTATAGTCAATTCTGTTGTTGTAGTTGTTGTTGTGGTCTTCAGTCCTGAGACTGGTTTGACGCAGCTCTCCATGCTACTCTATCCTGTAGAAGCTTCTTCATCTACCAGTACCTACTGCAACTTAAATCCTTCTGAATCTGCTTATTGTATTCATCTCTTGGTCTCCCTCTACTATTTTTACCCTCCATGCTGCCCTCCAATACTAAATTGGTGATCCCTTGATGCCTCAAAATATGTCCTACCAACCGATTCCTTCTTCTAGTGAAGTTGTGCCACAAACTCCTCTTCTCCCCAATCCTATTCAATACCCCCTCATTAGTTATATGATCTACCCATCTAATCTTCAGCATTCTTCTGTAGCGCCACATTTCGCAAGCTTCTATTGTCTTCTTGTCCAAACTATTTATCGTCCATGTTGCACTTCCATACATTTCTACATTCCATACAAATACTTTCAGAATCGACTTCCTGACACTTAAATCTATACTCGATGTTAACAAATTTCTCTTCTTCAGAAATGCTTTCCTTGCCATTGCCAGTCTACATTTTATATCCTCCCTACTTCGATCGTCATCAGTTATTGTGCTCCCCAAATAGCAAAACTCCTTTAGTAATTTAAGTGTCTCAATTGCTAATCTAATTCCCGCAGCATCACGCGACTTAATTCGACTACATTCCATTATCATCGTTTTGCTTTTGTTGATGTTCATCTTATATCCCCTCCTTTCAGGACACTATCCATTCCGTTCAATTGCTCTTCAAAGTCCTTTGTTGTCTCTGACAGAATTACAATGTCATCGGTGAACCTCAAAGGTTTTATTTCCTGTCCATGGATTTTAATACCTATTCCGAATTTTTCTTTTGTTTCATTCACTGCTTGCTCAATATACAGATTGAATAACATCGGGGAGAGGCTACAACCCTGTCTCACTCCCTTCCCAACTACCGCTTCCCTTTCATGTCTCTCAACACTTATAACTGCCATCTGGTTTCCGTACAAATTGTAAATAGCCTTTCGCTCTCTGTATTTTACCCCTGCCACCTTCAGAATTTGAATGAGAGTATTCCAGTCAACATTGTAAAAAGCTTTTATTAAGTCTACAAATGCTAGAAACGTAGGTTGGCCTTTCCTTAATGTAGCTTCTAACATAAGTCGTAGGGTCAGTATTGCCTCACGTGTTCCAACATTTCCACGGAATCCAAACATTAAAATTATAAAAACGCTACTTTGTTAAAACAGAAATTGGGAGCTGGCAAGAACCCAAATAATTTAAGTGCCACAGAGAAGTGTTCCCCACCAGAGAATGCAAAGCAATTAAATGCTTTTCTAGGTCTCTGTGGATTTTACAGAAAATTCTCCATGTGGCAAGCTTTTAAGAGTCATCACTTTAACTAAAGAGTGCCAAAAAGATTTCGAAAATTTGAAGAATGAACTTTTTCAAAACTAATATATTGCACCTCCCTGTGTTATCAGAACATTTCCACATGATACCGCTAGTAGTGCTTGTGGAATTAGTATACAAATCTTTCATGGAACGTCTAACGCAGACAATCCAGGGCACGAGACGATAGCTTTTGCTAGTGAAACTTTAACAAAATATGAAAGAAAGTACACAAATCTGAGAAAGAAGCATTTGCAATTATGTGAGGCTTAAAGAAATTCCGAAATTATGAGGACACAAGGTAATTATACGTACTGACCATAAGGGACTAACCATTCTTAAGGACAGTCACCTACTGAATGGCAGGCTAACCCGCTGGGCATTATACCTGCAGCAGTTTAACTAGGAAATCTGTTACGTTAAAAGTACTGAAATATACGTGGCAGATGCTCTGATTAGATTGCTAACGGTAGTGAAGATGTGCCAAAAGAAAGCAATGAAGATGGTAGAGCTCAAATGAAATTCATGAAAGAGGTTTCGAGTGAAAAGAAAATTAAATAAACATGTAAGAATATGAGGCACCACCAAAATGAGAACCAAACTTGGAAGTCACTGGAAGTAAATTCTGATAATGTAAATTATCCCCAAGTTAGAAAGTACTACAACAATTTCAAAGGTGGATTACATAGAAGGAAAGATTTGAATAATGAAGAGCGGAGGGTGTATTGGCCATCTCAATTTCATACTGAAGTTATAGGCCACTCCCACACGGTACTGGGGCACTGTGAGCCGAAAAAAGTGTTTAGAGAAACTGGCAAGCGTATTAGTGATCGCCAGTAATGAAATTAAAAAAAGTAGCTGAGAATATGAGGTCATGCGATGTATGCCAAACAACTAAGGTAACTAATAAAATTATTCGGTAGCCCCAAGAAAACAACTTACCAGAAGACACATTAGAATTACTGTCAGTGGAGCTATATGTCCCTTTCCAAAAACCTAAGGATATTGTGCATATATTTTCGTAATATTAGTGATATTTTCGATATTTGTAATATTATATCATCTTAAGAAAGCAACATCAAAAGCAATGTTTAACAAGATGACTGAGTACTTCAATACTATTGAAAAGCCTAAATCAATACTGTGCGATAATGGGCCTCAATTTTTTTCTAAAATTTGGAAACACGGGATGGAACAAAATACAATAAAAGTTAAATATATTTTGGCCTACCATCCGGCAACAAACTCAGTTGGACGTTACGCGCGAGAGATAGGAAGACTGTGCAGAACTTACTGTCACCGCAACCATCGGGCTTGGAGCAGGTTTGAATATTTTACACCATGAGTATATGGGTTTTACAAATAAAGAGATTTTGCTGAGCAACAAAAGTAAAAGTCTGATCCAAGGAAACCTAGAATATCCGATGTAGGATTAGGACTAATTCGCAAAATTTATTATTCATTTTATGTTTTCACCGTCATCACAGTGTTGTAAAGTTATAGTTACCACTGTAAATTTGCTAATGTTTTTCTGTAAGTTTCAGATTATAAACACTGTATACGTGTGAAATAACCTGTTGAAATGACTGTAATGCAAATTGTGATGCAACTAAAAATAAAATTTGGACTGCCAAAATTGGCAGTTAACGTTTGTGCCAAATGAATTGGATAATGAAAAGAACATATGACATGGACTGCCATCTTCTGAGTGGGCAGCCAAGCGTTTAAATTGTGATGTAAAAAGGAAAAAGAAAAGTGAAAATGGACTGTCAAATTTAAAACACATTTAGTTAGAAAGTTCTATACTTTTTCTTAGATATATGTGTTTGTTTAATTCTGTCTTTAAAAAATGGACTGACAATTTTAAAACACAGACAGTGGAAATGTTCTGTTTTATTCTAAGTTCTGTATGTGCCATTATGACTTGATTAATGGACTGATGTTAGGTCAAAGCAGCCCCAAATGTTGTCATTAACAGAAATTTAATTACTTGAAACTTATAAAGATTTAATGAAGTCTTAACAAAGTAACAGATTGTTGAAAACAATGTATGCTGTGCTTATGTAGAGGCATCCAATGTAAATTTCTCTTTTAGTATAGTATGATGTGTATATAAGTTTCCTTATCCTATGTTTTTATCCAGTGTTACACTATTGCCTTTGTAATACAGAAGTTTTCTATAAATGATAATTATTTTGATCAGTGCAAGTAATATAATGCTTATGTGAGAAATATGCCAAAATTATTCCATGTTCTCTAACGATAATTGTGTAAAGTGTATGTTATATTAATGTGTTTGTAATGAAATTTTTTATGCCCCACTCTAGCTGGTTGTTAATATTATTTTTCTACGCCCAAAACTGCTTAGGTGCTATGGATGTTTCATTGATGTGTACTTAACAGGAAAAGACAATTAACTATGGCGCATGTGTAACATCAATAATCGAATGGTAGTGTATAACTCATATAAGTTCTCAGCTGACATTGTACACTATTATACCCGCGTAGGCAGCATATTTGGTTGGTGTCCCAGCTATCTTGTCCACCCAAATTATCTCTGGAACAATAACAGCTATTGGAAAACCACTTTCACCGGTATCAATGTAGGGCTGGTGCCCATGAATGTACATATTTGGAAACATTTTAAAACGAAAGCATATGTGTTCTTTATCACAAACTTATGTTTTTTTTTAATTGACCTATATTTTTTCTTCAGCAATCCATAGCATGACAAAGGACATACACAATGGCGTTGATTGCATCGCAATATTCCCATTACACCCCGAGATTAGAGCACGAACGGAGGCTTTCAGACAGTCGTTTTTCCCGCGAACCATACGCGACTGGAACAGGAAAGGGAGGTAATGACAGTGGCACGTAAAGTGCCCTCCGCCACACACCGTTGGGTGGCTTGCGGAGTATCAATGTAGATGTGTAGATGTAGATATTGAGACGCGAAATTGACGCTTGAAACACCCGATATGCGCTGCTAGCCCACGTCCTGAGGCTCAGGCGTGAACCCCATGCTGCCCGTAATCGCGATGTGATTGACATGTGTAATCACACCTCCATACTTATCAAGAGGTCCGAAATGAATAATGCGGCCTGCTGCCATCAACTCTCATAAGCACATAATGGTTTCCCTCTTGCACGTTTTACGTATCTACGTACACAATATGAAACAGTACCGATCGGTTTACACCCGCCAGGTTGTCTTATTTATCCTGCACACCCAAAATAAGGTTTATCTAATGCGTTATATGACCCATTGTGCCTGCCGCGCAGGGCCTGGCTGTAGCTAGTCAAGTGTCCAACATAGTTCCCACTACTGTCACAGTTACCACTTCGCCTTGTTTATGATTTGCGGCCCATGCAAACTTCTGTACTCCACCACCCTCCGAGTATCCCATTTGTTGTTGCTTTGGCGTGCAGTACACCGCTTGCCAGTGTAGTCGTGCATCAGAGTAATCTAGTGACGGCACGGAGGTAGTACACATTGTGAATAAACGTTGTGTTGTGGAACTTATACTATACAGTATAATGTACACACATGAAGATATGGTAGAAATGCTGCTGATCTATGGAGAATGTACGTTGACGGGAAATACGTTATGAGATTGCTTGTTTGTTGATAGTACTGTTAGCGAACATTATGATTATTAAGTTAATATGTCTGTTTTCTACCCTACTCTACATGCCTGTACTGTACCCTGTTGTAGGTGGACGAAATGCTGTTCAGGCACAACGACTGTACAGAAGACGTTTCCCTGACAAGCCATCGCCTTATCGCCGGATGTTTGGTCGTCTCACGTCTCGTTTACGTGAAACGGGAAGCTTAAATCCAAGACCTCGACATCGTCCTAGAACACGCACAGATGAACGTGCTGAAGTTACTGTGCTCGCTACCATAGCTGTGAATCCTCAAATCAGCACACGTCAAATTGAACGTGAAGTTGGTGTGTCGAAATCAAGTGCACAGTGTATTCTTAAACGTCATAAATTTATCCTTACCATGTTCATTTGCACCAGGATCTTCATGGAAATGACTTCCGAAATAGGGTAACATTTTGTCGGTGGGCTCAGCAAAAACTTCTGACTAATCCAAATTTTTTTGCAGATGTTCTGTTTACCGACGAGGCATCATTCTCCAACAAAGGAATTGTCAATATGAGGAATATGCATTATTGGTCCGCAGACAATCCAAAATGGCTCCGTCAGGTAGAGCATCAACGTCCGTGGAAAGTTAATGTTTGGTGTGGGATTATTGGAGATACCATTATCGGACCATTCTTCATAAATGGCAACGAAAATGGCAGACAATACTCCAGATTTATACGACACAATCTTCCTGTTCTCTTGGACACCGTACCTCTGGACCGGAGAATGGTCATGCGGTATCAGCATGGATTGGACGAGGTGGCCCTGTTAGGGGGCCTGCCCGATCTCCGGACCTTAAACCGCTGGATTATTTTCTTTGGGGAGCAGTGAAGGATGCTGTTCACCAACATGAATCAACAACACCAGAGGACATGAAGCAACGCATTATTGATGCTTGTACAGCCATTAGAGAGGAAACAGTAGCACGAAGTAGAGCATCCTTCATCCGCAGAGTGACCCTATGTATGCAAGCCAATGGGCATCACTTTGAGCATAATATGTGAACGCTATGTTTAGTATGTAGTGCTGGTATCACAGTGGAAGTTTCTACAAAGGGCCATTTTACCCAGTGATGTTAAGGAACATTTATTTGCAACAATCTGCCATTTAACGCTTTAGATAAACATAAAATTCATAATTATGTGATAATAAAACTAATTGGTTAAACCTGTTTACATTCATCTTCTATGTCCTACCTGAACTTCCCAAATCAAAACATTTTTACCTAAACAACGGTAAAACTCTTAGTCCGCTTGCTCGTTTCACTTAAACTATCAACATGAATTTTACTATTACGAGTGAATGATTAACTGTCACCTGCGCTAGATCTACAGTAAAATAAAGTTTTAACGTTGAACGGCATTACCTTTTTAGTGACGGATTAACGATAAGCGAAGTTAACTTTGTGACTAACGTTTCGGTACACAGATATGTTACAGAACCGCATCACCCCTAGCCTATGGGATAAATGCCTGCTGGAATGTACGACGTGAATACAGGATGGCAGCAGACCGTATTATTCGTTTCGGACCTCTTGATAAGTATGGAAGTGTGATTACGCATGTCAATCACATCGCGATTACGCACAGCATGGGGTTCACGCCTGAGCCTCAGGACGTGCGCTAGCAGCGCATATCGGGTGTTTCAAGCGTCAATTTCGCGTCTCAATGTCTCGGGATGTAATGGGAATATTGTGATGCAATCAACGCCACTGTGTATGTGCTTTGTCATGCTATGGATTTCTGAAGAAAAAATATAGGAGTTCCATGTAAAAAAACATAAGTTTGTGTTAAAAAACACATATGCTTTCGTTTTAGAATGTTTCCAAATATGTACATTCATGGGCACCAGCCCTACATTGATACCGGTCAAAGTCGTTTTCCAATAGCTGTTATTGTTCCAGAGATATTTTGGGTGGACATGATAGCTGGGATACCCTATATATATATATATATATATATATATATATATATATATATATGTTAGCTATTTTGGCGCTTTTAAGAAATTATGTTGTAAGAGTACCTTTGGTTTTATATGTAATACTCTGTGAATGTAATAATTTGCATATTCTCCACGTTTTACTGGTTCATAAGGAGGGAAGCGAAATGTAAAACATGCAGTGAGCTTGAATATTGATTTTGAGGGTCGCAAGCGAATTTTAGTGTAAAATGAACTGCATAACAATGATTGTATTATATAACAGTCTACAGTAACTCTCTAAAGACGTTTGACTCTCATTAGGTTTTAAAATATCATATAGCACATAATGCAAATCTTGGGCATAAGATACAAATAACGTAAAATCATACATACTAACAAAAAACTAATGTAAGCATAGAATGCTGCAGAAATTCTAGCTCTAATTCGTAGCTAATACGTACGGTAGTGATAAAATCAATGTAAATTTTATTCATTGTAGCTTTAATGTGCAGGCAACGAAAGGCATTATTCTATAAGGGGTCATCAATGAGTTTCCGTTCCAAGGCCACACTAACTCCTTGCCCAACTCTTGCATATACGCTGCAACAATGTCCTCAAAGGGAGGCTTTTTGATTGCCCCTCATACATTTCAGATGAAAAGATAATGAAACTGCTACTGTTCAATAGCTCGAATAAATTAGCTTGCAATCGCGAGTCATACGAAGCGTTTACATGTGCAGTTTTGATGGTAATATGCACAATACAATACGTTTGATTTTGAGGGCTCTGTTCCATCAGATCGTATCTATATAAAGTCACTGGCCTGGATCGCCTAGGATATTCCGCTTGAACAGGTCGGCGAACAAGGAAATGTGTTAATGAGCAGCGTGTAAACTTAAAATGTTTAAAATTTTTCTTACGACGAGTATACAGACTAGCAGAATTTATCCGAAAGTTCGAGAACTTAAAGAAGCTATAGACATCTGCGACCGTCGACTCTGAATAGCAGAATAATAGTGAACTTGAAATAATTCAGGATCCTTAGGTTAGGGACTATCAATCTGAACTGCAGCGTCTCAATGAAATACCTGTGAAATTTCTTTATATGTGCGTGGACTTTAACTTTGAACTGCGTCGTCGTGATCAGACTTGTGAAATTTCGGCGTAGCTTAGTGAAATTGAAAAGTCATCGACAAACGACTTTTTTGAAACTTCGAATTTGAACAGTAACATGTTGTTCCATACTTTGTGCTTAACTGATTGAGCTAGAGCATCAGTCTGTTGATGCACTCACAGTATTAAGCAAGGGTTCAATAAAATATTTAATTTATTAAAGAGTACCCAACTTGTGCTGAGAACTTCCATTCATTTCGCCAACAATGAACCTGCCTGCAATTTAATGAAGTCATACGAAGTTAACAGAATAACGGCAGAGTAAAGGGGCGATTGTGTGAGCGTCCACTAGACAATAAAAAGTCACGGACTTTAGAAATTAGTTTTGCACTTAGTCAACACCTTTGACACAAAGAGTCAGTATTCAAGGAAAGAACCTTAGGGCGTTTGAGTGGACTGCAAGGTTTCCAGACAGGCACCATCTTGGCTTAGTAGTAGTATCAAAATATATAATCACTAATATCTGGAACGAATATGGTGATTTCAATTAAGGTGTAATGCGTTTCCCAATGCAAACCATGGGCCACATAATGTCCTCAGTTATATATTTCATATATATCAATCTCTGTCGGCTTTACAGTTCTTACCCTCTACAGCTCCATCAGGTAACATGAAAATGATGTTTAAATATATGTTATATTATCCTGTCTCTTCTTCTTGTCACTGCCTTAGTTGTAGATGTTTTCCTAAGGTTAGGGAGTGGGGGGTGGGGACGGGGTGCCGGGAACCTCGACATTTCTTATTAGTTCACCTAGTTTTCAAAATCCTTCAGTACTATTACACCTCAAATGCTTCCATTGTTTTCTTCTGTGGTTGCTCCTTTAGTCTGCTATTCCCATCCACAAATGTCATGTGCCTAAAGTAGTTTGGCAGAACTGGAAGAGGAGAAATTCGTGCACAATCTTTGATTCCCTTGTGGTGAGTGATATAGTCGAGTTCTGACTGTGTTACTAAGCAGTCAGCGGCTGCCTTGGGCAGCTATTGTGACATAAACTGAGGCCAGAAGAGCTTACGAGCAAGTAAATTAGCCTCTCGTGGAATGAAGTGGCTTAACAACCATGATATCATTATTGGCCCTGGTTGGTTAAATTTACGACTCCAAGAAGAGCTGTATCAGGGCGTGGCTAACATCAACAACCATGGTTCCTTACCGCCAATTTAATAGCCACTGTAATTTATCACAGGCGCTACCATCTTCAGCACAATTGTTATCTAAATCTGTACATGCCGTGCGCTCGGTATTATGTATTGAATAATACCTTTTTGTGGAACTCACAACTTACTTGTGCACACACATGATTATCCCCTGTCACATTCCTAGACAGCGTCGTTTCCAAGTGAATTAAGCTAGAGTATCTTGTTTTTATTAAACTGACAGTTCTGAGGAGTAGGACATTTTGCATTTTTATTAACTTAATGGTGTACGAAGTTTGTTCAGCTTTCTGTACATTAGGATATGATTTACTCTACATAATGTTTCATCTTGAAGTCTCATAAAGTGTGTTCATAGAGGAAACTTGTCATAAAGTATGAAGCTGTCATTAAAACAATCAGTGACAAAATTGTAGAGTGCTTATAGCTGTCTGTAGGTGAAAGTTCCAAAAAGACGGCAGAATTATTTCACTTTGAAGAGGTTCTTAAAGATTTAATTGTTTGTTCCTTTTGGTATGTTGTTTTAAACTGGTTCTTCAGGTTGTACAGTTGTTTACAAAACCTGTTGGAATTTGAGTGCAGTGAGAGACTAGTTGCTAGGTCCCCCCCCCCCCCCCCGTTAATTGTTGAGTTAATTCTGTATTATTCATTGTAGCTAAAGTTGTTATTAAAGGTATTTGCAATTTCTCTTAATTTTGCGTTACCATTTACAAGTGATGATGATTCTTTAAACTACACCAGTTTAAGGAACCCCATAACTTCTTAACTTTAGTGATAAATGAAAGTAAAGGCTCCTTCTGAGCAAGTACAGCAACCAGTGCAATTACTTATTCTGCACCAAATATCTCCTTATAAATAATAGCTGTACTACGTATTTGTACAGAGTAACTTCATGTGCAAACTTCTGAAGCCTACATTAGTGAGTACTGTTTCAAAATCATGATTTTTTTGGTGATAGTTAACTAAAATAATAACAGTTTATGCTATTGCCAGTCAGTCTTTCTTAGTAGGTTCGTATTTCCATTTTGCATTTGTTCATCATGCTGCATAGTAGTTCCTGCCAATAGCAGGTGTTGTTGTGAGATAGCGTCTATTTCTACATTTATTGGTCGTTCTGTGTTGTGCAGAAGGGTTACTTGTTGTGTTGTTTGCTAAGGCAAGTTACTGTATAATATGGAGAGTAACTTGATACCGCATTGCCTGATTTGGATGGCGACCGTATGTATACATAACTACAGTTTACTTTCGTATTGGTAGAACGTCAGTTCAAAGCTCGTTTACTACGCTGTTGTTACTGTTTCACTAACTTCGCGATGGAGATATTATATCCTTATATCTTGTCATTGTGTACATGCTGAAACCCTTCACAGAAGGTTAACCTTATTGGCGACTACCAATTTAGTAAGAGACGGCAGTGTTACACTGCCACAAGGACTCCACATCAATCTGGCGGCCAGTGTGGGAGTTCGTTGCTGTCCGTGGTGATCACATACCCTACTAACTAGTGAACCTCCCCATCGCACCCCCCTCAGATTTAGTTATAAGTTGGCACAGTGGATAGGCCTTGATAAACTGAACACAGATCAATTGAGAAAACAGGAAGAAGTTGTGTGGAACTGTGAAAAAATAAGCAAAATATACAAACTGAGTAGTTCATGGGAACATATCTAACATCAAGGACTGTAGAATAGCAGGAGCGCCATGGTCTCGTGGTAACGTGAGCAACTGCAGAACAAAAGGTCCTTGGTTCAAAACTTCCTTTGAATGAAAATTTTTATTTTTTATTTTCAGTTTATGTGACAAACTCTTATGTTTTCATCACTTTTTTGGGAGTGATTATCACATCCACAAGAAAACCTAAATCGGGCAAGGTAGAAGAATCGCCAAGTGTACAAGTTAGGTGGGTCGACAACATATTCCTGTCATGTGACGCACATGCCGTCACCAGTGTCGTATAGAATATATCAGATGTGTTTTCCTGTGGAGGAATCGGTTGACCTATGACCTTGCGATCAAATGTTTTCGGTTCCCTTTGGAGAGGCACGTCCTTTCGTCTACTAATCGCACGGTTTTGCGATGCGGCCGCAAAACACAGACATTAAACTTATTACAGTGAACAGAGACGTCAATGAACGAAAGGACAGATAATAACTATGCAAAAATAAATAATGTAAAATATTCACTCTAAGGAAGACATGAACCAAGGACCTCTCGTTCTGCAGCTGCTCACGCTACCACGGGACCACGGCGCTCCTAAGCTCACAGTCTGCATGATGTTGCCTATGTGGCCCATGGGCTACTCAGTTTGTATATTTTGCTTATTTTTTCACAGTTCCACACAACTTCTTCCTGTTTTCACAATTGATCTGTGTTCAGTTTATCAAGGCCTATCCACTGTGCCAACTTATAACTAAATCTGAGGGGGGTGCGATGGGGAGGTTCCCTTGTAAGAACTACATCCCGCCGTTTGTTATTTGCATGGGACCATCATGAATCGTGGTGACTTCAGTATAATTATCATCTTTGAATAAACTTGTCCATTCTGTTCGCCTCATTCCCTATTTCTTCTTCTTTCCTTCTACGTTATATTATATTCTAGCAGTTCTTTTTATGTATTGTCCAAGTCTCATCGAGTTGTGTTACTTGGCAGTGATAGATTGATGCGGAAGTTGCTTTCGTCTTTGTGTTTTGTAGTCCAGTGTACTCAAAAAATATCGGAGCACAAATTTATGTGAACATGATCTCTGTATATTTCCAGGATTTTTGTCATTGACGCACTGTGTATTGCGGTGTTTGTTTGTGATTCTAAAATGTGCCGTGTCATTTTTGCCAGATTATTTAAGAGCCGTGTTTTAACCCTACAGGTTACTTAATTGTATTCTGTTACTGACCCTGGGTTTGGATTCATCGGCAGCAAAACCGTCGTACTGTCAGTGAAACCTTTTGGGAGGCTGGTACCCATCAATAATTCCTTAAACGTCTTGGTGCTGGTCTCTCATTATTGGTCTCTCAACATGTATCCTATGTTTTCACAGTTATTCCAATGGTGGCCGGTGCTGTATGGGTTGGCGCCGCCTTTATAATGTTTATCATGCCCTCCCTGGTGAAGAACCTGTTGCGTTACGTTTGAGTTTTAGCTGAGCAAATGAATGTTTCTTTCTTATGAACTTTCCTTATCGAGGTAGTGGATGGAAGAGATCCTCTTTCGACCATAAACGCACAAAATCCACTTCTACGTTTCTGTAAATATAGCACATGCTAGATTCTACATCCACATCTACATCTATATCAGCATACATTCTCTGCAAGCGACCATAAGTTGCATACCGGAGCGTAGTTTGTATCACTGCTACTCATTCTTTTTTCTGTTCAGCACGAAAATAGAGCGAGGGAAAAAACGCTCTCTGATTTCGTTTTTCTTGTCTTTGTGTCTCTAATGCGAGATGCTTGTTGGTGGCAATCTGCAGCAAATGGCGGTACCCTGAACATCCTCAATAGTCTTACGCGAAAAGAACGTCTTCATCCATCCAGATTTACCCTTTAGAGATTGCGGTGCATTCCCGTAAAACTCACAGTAACAGATATAGCAGCACGTCTCTGAATTGCTTCGATGTTTTCCTATAATCCTATATAGTGATATCACAAACATTCGTTCATTACTCGAGAATGGGTCGCACAAGTGTTCTGTACGAGATCTAATTTAAAGGTAAGCCACACTTTACTAGAATTCTCCCAATAAACGGAAGTCAACATTTCGGTTTTCCACAGCCGCCCTTACGTGTTCGTTCCAGTTCATATCGCTTTGCAGCGATGTGCTCACATATTTAACACTAGAATGCCCACCGTAGTTCCACTCACAAGAAGTCACAATGGGTATAATATGACCACTAAGGTTTCTGACACATTTTAAAATAACTTTGTTATAGAAAATAAGACGATATTTCGTTGTTATTGCTGTTAATAATGATTTCACGGTTTTCCGTATAGAATAATAATGTGAGCACATTCCTATTTCAACATTATAAAGTTAATTTTTATGTTATAAGACATAGAAGGAAGTGACACCGTTTTAGAGGTAGATAAAATTGCTTCATTTTTATTGTTTGTTCTTCACATGATATAAAAATAGGGCACAAATGTTATCATAGAATTACTGAGCTTGTCACTAAATATACTTTAACTTATAATAAGTAAGTACTGTTTTATTACAGGGTGATTCAAAAAGAATACCACAACTTTAGGAATTTAAAACTCTGCAACGACAAAAGGCAGAGCTAAGCAGCATCTGTCGGCGAATTAAGGGAGCTATAAAGTTTCATTTAGTTGTACATTTGTTCGCTTGAGGCGCTGTTGACTAGGCGTCAGCGTCAGTTGATGCTAAGATGGCGACCGCTCAACAGAAAGCTTTTTGTGTTATTGAGTACGACAGAAGTGAATCGACGACAGTTGTTCAGCGTGCATTTCGAACGAAGTATGGTGTTAAACCTCCTGATAGGTGGTGTATTAAACGTTGGTATAAACAGTTTACAGAGAATGGATGTTTGTGCAAAGGGAAAAGTTCTGGCATTTGTTCGCAGCCCAGGAAAATCGACTCGCAGAGCTAGCAGAGAGCTGCAAATTCCACAATCAACTGTATGGAGAGTCCTACGAAAAGGTTGGTTATGAAACCTTATCGTCTGAAATTGGTTCAAGCACTGTCTGCAGCTGATAAGATTAAAAGAATCGGTTTCTGTGATTTTATCCTTACTCAAATGGAAACAGATGAATCTTTCCTTTCAAAGATTGTGTTTAGTGATGAAGCAACTTTCCACACTAACGGGAAAGTCAACCGTCACAATGTCTGTATATGGGGCACTGAGAATCCGCGGGAAACAACTCAGTATGAATGTGACTCGCCTAAGGTGAACGTTTTCTGTGCCATTTCAGCCAATAAAGTTTTTGGTCCCTTTTTCTTCGAAGGTGCTACTGTAACTGGACTACAGTATCTGGAGATGTTAGAGAATTGGCTGTTCCCTCAGCTCGAACAAGAAGCACAACAATTCATATTTCACCAGGATGGAGCGCCACCACATTGGCGCTTATCTGTCCGTAACTACCTGAACGTCAACTACCCGAGGCGATGGATCGGCCGCCAGGCAGCCCGTGACAGAGCACTTCATCACTGGCCTCCAAGAAGCCCTGATCTTACCCCCTGCGATTTTTTCTTATGGGGGTATGTTACGGATATGGTGTTTCGGCCACCTCTCCCAGCCACCATTGATGATTTGAAAAGAGAAATAACAGCAGCTATCCAAACTGTTACGCCTGATATGCTACAGAGAATGTGGAACGAGTTGGAGTATCGGGTTGATTTACTCGAGTGTCTGGAGGGGGCCATATTGAACATCTCTGAACTTGTTTTTGAGTGAAAAAAAAACCTTTTTAAATACTCTTTGTAATGATGTATAACAGAAGATTATATTATGTTTCTTTCATTAAATACACATTTTTAAAGTTGTGGTATTCTTTTTGAATCACCCTGTAGATTACTCGAGTGCACTTCCTGCACATCTGTATTGTTAGACATGAACCACACGCAAATTCTTTACGTATAAAATAACTCTGTCTACTTTTGTGTTTGTTGCACAATACAACCTGGCAAGTAGTCAAAGTAAATGAAATCGGAAGTTGCTGAGGGCGAGAATTTCTGATGTTATCACTAATTATTGTATAACTTTCATTATCAAAGGTAGTCGAGAAATGGTAGAACCTGTTATAGATTTGTACAGGGCACGAGCGTTCATCAGAGCCAGATTCAGAATGTTGTAAAAGACATATACTGGCTAGCGTCTCGTCACAGCTCTTACACGGTTCTTACACAATATTTTCGTAACATTTGATCCATCACATCTACGCCGAATTTAGTGTTGTTATAAAAACCGTCTCTTTTTGGAGTGTTCGTTTCTGCAGCCTCGTTAATTGTTAGAGTGCAGCGCGCGCAATTAAGAATAAGCGCATCTTGGATAATTTCTCCTCGGTAAGACTTTAAAGTAATGTCGCCAGCCTTGAGAACGACACATGAGCGACGTACATCTTGTTCTTTGCTCACGGATGGTGGCACTTCCCTTCTACTCGCGTTCAAAGAACCAACAGTGTTTGTATCCATCTTTTTTCTTGTGTCCCCTCTGTTGTAACATGTTTCCCCTTTATTGAGTTGTGTCCTAGAGACGTAGCGTTATTTGTTTTCCAAGGCTAATACCTGTAGGTTCGATTCGACTTTTCACAAGTAATGAAAACCTTTTAGAAAATATCTGACTTAAGCGTCTGTGAATAATCAGTACTTTATGTCGTACTTATAAAGTTTGCTACAAATTTACTGAGTAAATTGACATCAGCATTTCGTTGAATATAACTGCTCATCCACAGCGATGAATTCGGTTGGTTTGTAACATTCAATGCAGTTATCTATAAACATGTACCAGATATCAGGCGTCAAACAAAATTTATCTGCATCCATACGTTACTGGCGTGTAGCTTGGATGCCAAAACGATGAAATCGCATGATTTGTAAAAATCTATTTCTGGGCACTATTTGAGTAAAAAAGGCAGGACCCCGATCCACGACTCCACAGATCTCTCACACAAAGACTCCGTGCACCATATACCCCACGAGCTTACAGTATGCCTGTAAATTCTTTCACTCCTTCAAAGTGAAGTTCCACAAATTATCGTTCACTAAAATGCGTGCTTTTGTTTCTGTGCATTTTGTCACCAGGGCAACATATTTTGAATAATGAATAGACGACGTTCACCAATTTGGGCCTCTACCTCAACAGCATCCTTTGCATACCCTGTCGGTCCATCAGTGTCTCTAGTAAATCTCCTCTCAGAATCTTCCTGCTTGCATATTTTGTAGAAGAAATGTGTGTCCATGCTCTTCCGTCAGTTCCAAACTCTTGTTGACCATTATCGGCTCTCATTCCAATATTTTTTACTGTAACAGCGGCAAAAATTTAGATATTTTTCGATAAAAACAAAGTAAGTACTATAAAAATAAGTTTTATAAGTATAGATCAGATAAAATTAAAAAACCTTTGTGCTTGACAATTATTCTTGCTGTAATATTTTACTCATCTCTTATTCTCCATTTGCGACGAGTACCAATACTCCAATACTAGCATTTCGTAATGCAATGCCAGACATACCAACATTTCATCACTGTGGTTGGAAGAAACTCTTGGTTGGTCGTTATCATCGCTGCTTTATGATGAATCCCTTGTTGAACGGCCAGGAGGATCGTATTCATTGTCCGATGTACTGCTTTTATCGTACCCACTCACAAATTCTTCTGCCTCGGAGTTACTTGGAGATATTTGAAGAGCTTCTATAATTTCAGCTCCAGAAAGGCCACGGCGGCGACAGCGATCCATTATGAGTGCCAGCCAAACTGCTACTAACAACAAACAGACGTGTGATAGCATTTACACGCAACGATATATGGAACTGATCATTGCTGGCTAACAAAGGCGCCAAATATTCCGGTTAAACTACATAGTCGTGAGAAATGGTCAGTTAATCGTCGTCTGGAACCAGTGGTAAATGTGTAATTATCTTAAAAACATGTAGTTACGAAGTAAAACTATTAAGGGAAATTAAACGTCATCTAAAAATACTTAAAGTCAGAAAATTACAGGAACAGAGTATTTTAAATACCGAAGATATTCACATCTTAAAATAAAAAATGCCGAACTGACCCCTGCCGGGCGTTCTAGTGTTAACGAAATGACTGTCAAGGAGCACACCACTGACAGTCTGTTCGGACATAATAGATTTCTTCTTAATGTGTAGTGTTGGCAGAAGAGCCAACACCGTGTTACTAGAGGAGGCCGAAATGCACGCGTTTTAGCTGACGCAGGTTGGCGTGAGGAGGGAGGGACTATACTGGCGTGAGGTCTTGAACATGACAAGGAATTAGAATTCAGCAAGCGGACGTAATTAGACTGATACTTAACTTTAATCCATTAATGTTGAACGTCGCTCTTGACGGTACATGAGTCACAATATTATCTGTTCAGAAGACATAGTAACTGAATATGGCGCCTTGCTGGGTCGTAGCAAATGACGTAGCTGAAGGCTATGCTAAACTGTCGTCTCTGCATATGAGAGCGTACGTAGACAGTGAACCATCGCTAGCAAAGTCGGCTGTACAACTGGGGCGAGTGCTAGGGACTCTCTCTAGACTAGACCTGCCGTGTGGCGGCGCTCGGTCTGCAATCACTGATAGTGGCGACACGGGGGCCCGACAAATACTAACGGACGGCGGCCGATTTAAAGGCGGCGGTGACACCACATAATGTATTTGAATTCACATTTTACCACGTTTAGAGTAAGCTGTAATTTAATACAAAACTGGAATTCTCTTCAAGTCACAGGCACTAAAGACAGCGTTATCCCTCATACTATAGCGTCATCAGCAGTGTAAGATAGCAGCTCATCCTATCCGTTTTGATTGTCATATCACACTTTTCTGGGGCACTTCTGACGACACCTTGGTCTCCGATGAACAATCGCCCGACAAGACAACGTCTTTAAACTGCTGACATATCAGAGACTGTATTCCGTGTGGTTGGGCCTTTGTTAACAGTCAGCAGTTTGGTATTGTGTCATTCTCGATCTACCTAGAGTTTTACCTAATATTTAAACGCTTGGCTTAGCACTATTTAGCGTGGGATACACGCTTCCATTATTGTAACCTTACGATAAGTGAACAGATTTTCTCTTTCCAGCTTACTCTTAATAATTAAGTGCCCACATGGGCTTCGCACATTATAGTGAGCTTTCACTGGCGACATAAGTGTACCCATACACCGTTGCCTAGCAGTTATTTGGATACCGTCAGAAAATAGGAAACTATGACCGCAAGTAGCCCCGCGCACACACTCGCGTTCTTTGAAAGGGACCTGCACACTGCCTGAAAGATGCAAACAGGCTTTGTGACGGCCGCTGAGACGCGGATGTCGCCGTTGTCATGGCACCAGCAAGGCAGGTGGATGGCTGCAATCTCCGGTCCCTGACAGCTTCCTCCCTGTGGCGCCGCGTGCCATCGCCCCTCTTCCGCCTCCGCTTGCCAGCCTTTCGCGTCTTGTGCTACCAGCGCCGGCTCTCTTCTCGCTCCGCCATCGATTGCTAGAGCACACAAGGCTCAGTGCTCATCCACTGTGTACTTGGGGCACGTTTCTACCAATTTATACTACTTATGTGCAGAAAATTCTGTTCAGTTATGTCACAAATGCACACACATACAAAACACATTGTTTGCGTTAACTGATAATATAGTCGTTTTATAACGGTTATGTCAAAAAAGTGTAACTGTATGATAACCTTGCGCAAGTGGTTATACAATGAGTTGACAAAAGTCGTGGGACAGCGAAATGCACATGTACAGATGGCGTCAGTATCACACACAGTATAAACAGGCAATGCATTGACGAAGCTGTTGTTTCTTCTCAGGCGATTCGTTTGAAAAGGTTTCTACATCTGCATCTACATCCATACTCCTCAAGCCACCTGACGCTGTGTGGCGCAGGGTACTTTGAGTACCTCTATCGGTTCTCCCTTCTATTCCAGTCTTGTATTGTTCGTGGAAAGAAAGATTGTCAGTATGCATTGTCAGTACGCCTCTGTGTGGGCTCTTATCTCTCTGACTTTATCCCCATGGTCTCTTTGCGAGATATACGTAGAGGGGAGCAATACACTGCTTGACTCCTCGGTGAAGGTATGTTCTCGAAACTTCAACAAAAGCCCGTACCGAGCTACTGAGTCTTCCACTGGAGTTTATCTGTCATCTCCGCAACACTTACGCGATTACTAAATGATCCTGTAACGAAGCGCGCTGCTCTCCGTTGGATCTTCTCTATCTTTTCTATCAACCGTATCTGGTACAGATCCCACACCGGTGAGCAGTATTCAAGCAGTGGGCGAACAAGTGTGCTGTAACCTACTTCCTTTGTTTTCGGACTGCATTTCCGTAGAATTCATCCTATGAATCTCAGTCTGGGATCTGCTTTACCGACGATTAATTTTGTACGGTCATTCCATTTTAAATCACTTCTAATGTCTACTCCTAGATAATTTATGGAATTAATTGTTTCCAGTTGCTGACCGGCTATATTGTAGCTAAATGATGAAGGATCTTTCTTCCTATGTGTTCATAGCACCTTACATTTGTCTACATTGAGATTCAATTGCCATTCTCTGCACCATGCATCAGTTCGTTGCAAATCCTCCTGCATCTCAGTAGAATTTTCCATTGTTAAAACCTCTCAATATACTACAGCATCATCCGCAAAAAGCCTCAGTGAACCTCTGATGTTATCCACAAGGTCATTTATATATACACTCCTGGAAATGGAAAAAAGAACACATTGACACCGGTGTGTCAGACCCACCATACTTGCTCCGGACACTGCGAGAGGGCTGTACAAGCAATGATCACACGCACGGCACAGCGGACACACCAGGAACCGCGGTGTTGGCCGTCGAATGGCGCTAGCTGCGCAGCATTTGTGCACCGCCGCCGTCAGTGTCAGCCAGTTTGTTGTGGCATACGGAGCTCCATCGCAGTCTTTAACACTGGTAGCATGCCGCGACAGCGTGGAAGTGAACCGTATGTGCAGTTGACGGACTTTGAGCGAGGGCGTACAGTGGGCATGCGGGAGGCCGGGTGGACGTACCGCCGAATTGCTCAACACGTGGGGCGTGAGGTCTCCACAGTACATCGATGTTGTCGCCAACCACTGCTTCCTTTTCATACCCCTCGACTCTTATAACTGCCATCTGCTTTCTGTATAAATTGTAAATAGCCTTTCGCTCACTGTATTTTACCTCTGCCACCTTCAGAATTTGAAAG
Organism: Schistocerca piceifrons; assembly: GCF_021461385.2. NCBI lineage: Eukaryota > Metazoa > Arthropoda > Insecta > Orthoptera > Acrididae > Schistocerca > Schistocerca piceifrons. Next base: position 884,696,950 of record NC_060139.1, read on the forward strand.
AGAGTATTCCAATCAATATTGTCAAAAGCTTTCTCTAAGTCTTCCAATGCTAGAAGCGTAGGTTTGCCTTTCCTTAATCTTTCTTCTAAGATACGTCGTAGGGTCAGTATTGCCTCACGTGTTCCAACATTTCTACGGAATCCAAACTGATCTTCCACGATGCCAGATTCTATCAGTTTTTCCTTTCGTCTGCAAAGAATGTTCGTTGGTGTTTTGCAGCTGTGACATTAAACTGATAGTTCAGTAATTTTCACATCTTTCAATATCTGCTTTCTTTGGGATTACAATTATGATATTCTTCTTGAAGTCTGAGGGTATTTCGCCTGGCTCATACATCTTCCTCTCCAGATGGTAGAGTTTTGTCAGGACTGGCTCTCCCAAGGCTGTCAGTAGTTCTAATGGAATGTTGTCTACTCCGGGGGCCTTGTTTCGGCTTAGGTCTTTCAGTGCTCTGTCAAACTCTTCACGCAGTATCATATCTCCCATTTCATCTTCATCTACATCCTCTTCCATTTCCATAATATTGTCCTCAAGTACATCGCCCTTGTATAGACCCTCTATATACTCCTTCCACCTTTCTGCTTTCCCTTCTTTGCTTAGAACTGGATTTCCATCAAAGCTCTTGATATTCATGCAGTGAATCTCCTTTCTCCAAAGGTTTCCTTAATTTTCCTGTAGGCAGTATCTATCTAACCCTTAGTGAGTTAAGCCTCTACATCCTTACATTTGTCCTCTAGCCATTCTCCTTAGCCATTTTGCACTTCCTGTCGATATCATTTTTGAGACGTTTGTATTCCTTTGTGCCTGCTTCGTTTACTGCATTTTTATATTTTCTCGTTTCATCAATTAAATTCAATATTTCTTCTGTTACCCAAGGGTTTCTACTAGACCTCGTCTTTTTACCTTCTTGATCCTCTACTGCCTTCACTATTTCATCCCTCAAAGCTACCCATTCTTCTTCTACTGTATTTCTTTCCCCCATTCCTGTCAATTGTTCCCTTATGCTCTCTCTGAAACTCTGTACAACCTCTGGTTCTTTCAGTTTAACCAGGTCCCATCTCCTTAAATTCCCACCTTTTCCCAGTTTCTTCAGTTTTAATCTACAGTTCATAACCAATAGATTGTGGTCAGAGTCCACATCTGCTGCTGGAAATGTCTTACAATTTAAAACCTGGTTCCTAAATCTCTGTCTTACCATTATATAATCTATCTGATACCTTTTAGTATCTCCAGGGTTCTTCCATGCATACAACCTTCTTTCATGATTCTTTAACCAAGTGTTAGCACATATACATACCAGAGGAAAAATGCTCCTATCCGACACAGAACAGGCGAGTATGCTCCAGCTTAAAAGCTTACTATAAGTGGGGTACGAGCTGCCAGAGTCTGTCTTCCACAGCACCTTCACAAACTTTCCCATGAATTTCGTCATGGAGACATATTCACGCTCTTTTTAACATGCAACTCTCATCTCCCTTCCAGAAGCTCTTCAGCACCTTTAGGAACTTTCCCAAAAATTTCGGCGTGTAAACGTATTCGCTCTCTTTTTAACATGCAACTCTCATTTCCCTTCCAGAAGCTCTCGTAACTTTTAGCTCGCTCACACACTCTAGTCCACTGCTGTAAGTCGCTCAACCCCATCCACTCCCATTTACCCATTCTCACTGTTTCATTCAGACCAGCTCACAGACATTATCTCTTTGTGTCTCTCTGTCACCCTCGCCTGTTTTCTCATCCATATGCTCCTTCGTCCTTTCCAACTACAACAGTTTCCACTTATTGTCACAGTCTCTCTGTCTCTTACTGCTACAATCTCATTCAAAACATTCTGTTGCTATTGTCTCTTCTCACTGTCACCATCTTATAAAATAAATAAAATAAAATAAAATAAAATATTAATTATGTATTATTGTATGATAGTGATTGGTTGTAATTAATATTTGCGTGACGTTTAATTATTCGGTATCAGACGCTTGACAATGGCTTTTTCGTAAATGTAATGTTATTCGTAGTTGACCGTGAAATAAGACTCAAATAATCGGACTTCGTATTTAAATCGTCTCCAAAGACTGCTGCGGTAGGTGCGGACTCAAATCTAAATCTCAATATTAGAATAATTTGCCAGCCATGCCAAAACGTCGTACAGAGGTGATTGTCTACTAAACAAAAAAATTACACAGTTAGTTAAATCAGATATATTCAATGAATAAGCCTACAGTTCATAATCCTACTTACTTTTATAAATATAAATTCTTTTCAGAATCGAGTGCCTAGTATGGTTGCAACTCGCAGTAATTTTCTATAACATGAAATATGGCGGTGTGCCAGACAATAAACTAAAAATACGTGCTTCTCGCACCACTTATCCAAGACCTCCCTTTTTTTAATCAAACATACGAGTAACGTAATTGTGCTTTTGTTGTATCAGCGACACAGCGCTGCAGTTGTGTGCCATAGGCTTTATTTATTTCTCACAGATTAAGATTTCGCGTTTCCGAGGAAACTCACGCACGGCATGCAAATGTGCCTTTATATTGCCCCCTGAATTGCGAGGCGAAAGGACACACCTGCAGGCGAGCAATTCACCTAAAGGCACAAGAAAATCTAAGTTATCTACAACTATTTACATGACTTACATTATACTGTATATTATATACAAAATTTGAATGACGCGCGTGCGCCGAAAAAGTTCTTATGTTGGCAAAACAGAGTGCGCGCATGCGCAGAAGCGTCTGTGTAACTACGGCACTGCCGTTATTTCGTAAATTTAGATCACGCGGCACAGTATTGCAGTTCATATTGTTCGTGTGCGCGCGCATTTCTTAGTCGTTGCACAAAGAAAATATTCCACCAAGATTACATATGAAGACTACATTCTATGACAGGTAACTTAGTTTTAAAATTACAATATTTGTTATAACACAATACAACTTAGATTGTTGAATGTTCTTAGTTACATAGTACTGTTTTGAAATACTTCAAAGAAAAATGTCCGTATGTTTCAGGTGCGTTGACCTATACACATCGTGTCGTTATCACAGTTCATATTCATCTGCTGCACAATAATTTTTTTTACAGGTTAGTATCGTCGTGGTAAAGTTTTTTGATCAGAGTAACATCGTTGTATAACAACGTGATTAATACATAAGCGTGTCCATTTCCTATTTCCATTATAGTCGTTGTGATGCAGTTCGTTGTGAGTAAAAGCATTGCTTATTACAGATCAGACGTGACCCGTCGAGTAATTGGTCCACGTGCAGTTCGTTTTTTACATTCCGTGGAAGCTTGGTTGCAGAACCTCGGACGGCACATAGCTGGCGTCGATCCTTGGACAGTCCAGGTAAGAGTGTCCGTCACATTTCGAGAACATTTCATTCCCTGAAGTTCCAACCAGAATTCTTCCACCCGTCGTGTTGTTTTCTGGACAGGCACTTTGTGTCCATTTAATCCAGTTAACATCTTGAAGTTGGGTGCTGTAGTAATGTCACTAGACGATGCACGAATTATGCACTTCACATATTCAGTTTTTTTTTTAAATATAGCTCACCTAAATGTTCGTAGTTACTCATCGAAGAAATCGTTCATCGCGTTTACAAAGGTACGATGCATGATGAATGTCATTAACAGTTTCTTTCACATAGGTTTCTGCGTAGTTGCAGACTTAGTAATGTACGTTAATGTCCGTGAACAGTGGTTCACTACGCATTTTTTTTTTAAAGTTTTTCACATTTTGGCACTCGTTATCGTTCAAATTTTCACACAGTAACAGTTACATTATACATCAGTTTAAAAAAAACATAAGTAATCATACATATACACGTCACATATTTTCTTAGCATAAACATAATACAGTTACACATAAACATGTTTTCATCATTATTACATAGCTATAAATTATTACATTGTGTCACATTTGATTACATGGATTGCAGATATTTACGTCCTCTTTAACGGTTTTGCTGGGATTTTATCGATGTTTTTTGTGATGTCATCTGAAATTAAGATAGGTTAGACACAACATTCATTACATCAGTAGGCAAGACCAGGCGTTTTCACTACTCAATAAATATTCAAAATAATAAGAGACGGAAAGCTGTTAGATTCCTCGCGTTTTGTGCGTGTGTGTATAGTGTCTGTGTGGCCTTGGCTACTGGTAGATGCTTTTCTTGCTGAGAGATGTGCGTCTAATCTATTTCTCGAAGTAAAAGATCGCTTCACAGATGACGTCTGTCGGTTCGTCAGGTGTCATACCAAGTCAGTGGTACCTACAGTCACAAATGTTCCGTGAAAAATTTATATATCATTCACTGCTACGTAATCATAAATTTTACTTTAATATTCAGTCTTCTCGGTGGTGCCGCGGCGTTGAAAGAAAAGTTCTTCTGTCTTCAACTGCGTCACTGGAACCGCTGAAATGAAAATTTCTATACTACTTATAATCTATGTTGTAATTTGTTTTAGTTCTTGCCACACAGCAGGTCGTTGAGATAACGGTACGTTATATGTCTTGTGGTAGAAGATCTTGTGAGGCTTAACTTCAATCTTGTACACATACGTGTTGATAACACCTAATCGTTTGGTAAAAACTTGTAAATATTTGGATAATACTTCCTGTAGTTTTATACGTTAATGTACACTGAGAGCTGTAGCTTCACTTATCTTATGATCAAGCAATGTTTTCAAGTCCATTAGCTCTGTGTCAGATGAGTGTGTTTGCATGTCTTGAATGTCTTTGTCAAGTACTAACTGAACCTTGTACCCTGTACAGTGTTTGTCATGCTTTAGAGTTCTCCTGTCCAAATCAATAATAATTACACTGCCTTTATCATTTAAAATACATTTACCTTTGGAGAAGTCTATAATGCAGTCCTTCTCGCTCATAATATCTATTCCTAATATGCAATTTGTCACAAGGTTTTGTACAACCAGGAATGGCCATTGTACGGTTCCATTACCTATTTTAACGTTTACAAAAACTTGCTTTGTAACCCTACATGACTTATTACCTAGAGCGGTAGTTATTTTACAGTTTTGGGCAGGAAACTCAGGCACAGGCTCCAATTCACACATCTTTTTATAGAAATTAAAAGACAAAACGCTCACAGCTGCACCTGTATCTAAGATAATAGTAGTTGAAATCCCACCTACTACACCAGTAGTAGATGCTAAAACAATTTCATTTGTGTTTAAACGACATTGTGTGCTGTCTTGTAAAAGTTCATCTGATATATTGTCACTGTGGTTGTATCTTATAAATAAAACAGGTAGCTTTTGTTTAGAATTATTAGGCACATCAATATTTTGTTGTTCAATTGTGGTGTCAAATAACTGATTAACATTGAAGTCGCCCCCCAAGAATTCTTCAGCCACGACCTGGGGCAAAGTAGTGACTGTTTCTAGTTTGTTGGATTATCATTTGTACTAGGTACTGACACAGATTGGGGTTGTGCATCAGGTGTCATTTCTATTATATTCACATTCGGATATTGCCTATTATGATCTCCAAACTTTTGCGGTTGTTGTTGCTGTTGCGCATTATAACTTACCTGTCGGTCGTAAGGTATGCTCCAATTTTGTCCTGGTGGCTGCTGTGGTAAAGCAGTATTTGAATGATAGTATTGATCGCTACGAGTCCAGGCTTGATGCTGTCTTGGCTCGTAGTTATTATTATTTCTATTTCTGTTTGTGTTTTTGTTGTTACATTTGTATCCGTTGTTACCGTTGTTGTTATTACCGCGGTGCCTTTTGTATGGATTGCCGCATGAAGTGTTATTACTGTTGTAATTGTTGTTTGTATTGGAATACGCGTGTTGATTTTGATTTCCGTATTGAGACGGCATGTGAGTTTGCTGTTTTTGCTGTACCGCGTATCCAACTGTGGGCGCGCCAGAATTGTGTTGGCAAGCCTGCATGTTTTGCATACCACTAGTGTAAACATTGTGGCTGCTGTTTTGCCGCGTGAAGCGCTGATCTTCAAGTAACATGTCAACCGAATCTAAAGCTGTTAAAAAATAATCTGAATCGTCATCCGGGATATGTAGAAGTTTTTCCTTAATGTTGAAAGGCAATTTGGCCTTCAACGCTCGGAGTATATCACGCGTTGCGACTGGTTCGTCTAAAAAATGTCCCATGTTTAAGTATTTTTCAAAATATCTGCGTAAGTTACCATTTTTACTGTTAAAAGTTTCAGGTTCTAAAATTTGTCTTCTGAGTCGCTCCTGGACGGATTGCGACCAGAATTTGTTCAGAAAAGCACGCTCAAACTCACTGTACGTGGTACATACGTCAGCTTGACTGTATGCCCAGACAGCTGCATCGCCTTGGATGTAACCGACAATATATGAAATCTTTTTCCGGTCACTCCAAGTGCGTGGAAATGCGTTACTAAAAGATTTAAGAAAAATCACCGGATGAATGGTTCGTTTTTCTGGGATAAAAGCCTGAAATTGCCTGTGTTTTATTAAGCTTTCTTCTTCCTTTGCATTATGATATGGATTTGTTCCACTGTAATTACTGCAATGCTCAGCTGGCGAGTAATTACGATAATGTTGCTGTAGTTTACCATGATAATAGCTTGTGTTTGTGTTTGCACGTTGTGGTATGTGTTGTTGTCGTGGTGTGTTTTGTTCTTGTGTGTATGTTGTGTGCGGTATGTGTGTGTCACACTCGTATGTATATTGGTTTCTGAACTGTACATTTTGACTGATATTTTCGTTACATTCAGACTGTGGTTGATCGGTGAATTGTCTCATGGGTGCAGTGACGGATTGTACTGCATCACTAATCAGCTGTTTGTTATTAGTGATGTATTCCGCTACGGAGTCGTGCACAATTGTTGGTAAATTTTCACGTATGCATCTATCAAAATGTTTGTCTTTGTTCTCTACCCAATCATGAAATTCTTTATTAATATTTTGAAAATGAGCTGTGGCATCAGATTGTAAGATGTCAGTCAGGTGTTGTTCAACATCGTCAAATTTATTCTGCACGTCAGTAATTCGTTTTTCAAGGTTGTCGTGTACTGAAGGATATGTTTGAATTTGTTCAGTAAGAGCTTCACACGTGACATTAAGGTTTTTTAATTGTGTCTGTAAAAGTGCTACGTCATTTGTAGTCTTTTCTTGTCTCGTATTAAGCTTGGAAAATTTCATACTGAGTTCAGTCATCTGTTTGGTCAGTGTGGCGTCTATAAGTTCCACACGTTTACACAAAGTGTCATTACATGCCTTGATTGCTATGAGGTCAGATTTAATTTCGTCATTTTGTGTCTTTAAGGTTGCCATGTTTTCCGCGTTCTGTTTCATTAGCACTTGTAACATGTTGGCAATGTTTACTGTTTGCAAGGTCTCTGCCCCCGCCGCGTCATTAGACGTGACGTCATGTATTAACATGGGCTCTGACTGAGACTTTGAAATTTTTGTGGTGGACGGCCTATTGTCAAAACTTCCGTTAACACTTGCCACAATATTTGATGAATCGTCACTACCGGTTGCTGTCGTAAAGTCATTTTCTAACACTTGTCTCTCGTCCGAGTCGGATTGTGTCTGAATAGTATGTCTTTGCTGTTCCATCTTTGCGTATTGTTTTCTAGTTATGACCATGCCACACGTGATATATATTTCAAGAAATTAATGTTTGACACTGGTTTTAAAATAAAATGCAGTTGAGCATGAATCGCTCGTAGCAACAATGGCTGTTTGTTAATTTAAAAATGTAAACTGAATATGGGATTATTGTTAGTGGCTGCTGTCCATGTTACAACGTATCGTACAGAAGTCGGCCATATTGTACACTCGTGTATTGGTATTGTTGCAGAAGTTATTGTTTAAGGAAAAGTACTGAGAATGAAATTTATCACTGAAAACTGCTACGCGCGAAAGAAATACTACAGAATCTACTGAAGAGCTAATACACTGAATTATGCGTCTGGTCAAGCCTGCCAATGCAAAGATGCTGCGTCTTACCTTATTTTGCTGGAAGCTTCATTGCGTCTTCCCGCAAAATTTTAGAATTGGAAAATATCTTCAGATCTTTGTTATTTCTCATACATTCACGTCCAGGTCCAGAAAGTTGATTTTTCACATGAAACAAAGAGAACAATGTAACAAATGACAAAATAACAAGTCCGACACGCAGTCGCCAATATAAAATAAATAAAATGAAATAAAATAAAATATTAATTATGTATTATTGTATGATAGTGATTGGTTGTAATTAATATTTGCGTGACGTTTAATTATTCGGTATCAGGCGCTTGACAATGGCTTTTTCGTAAATGTAATGTTATTCGTAGTTGACCGTGAAATAAGACTCAAATAATCGGACTTCGTATTTAAATCGTCTCCAAAGACTGCTGCGGTAGGTGCGGACTCAAATCTAAATCTCAATATTAGAATAATTTGCCAGCCATGCCAAAACGTCGTACAGAGGTGATTGTCTACTAAACAAAAAAATTACACAGTTAGTTAAATCAGATATATTCAATGAATAAGCCTACAGTTCATAATCCTACTTACTTTTATAAATATAAATTCTTTTCAGAATCGAGTGCCTAGTATGGTTGCAACTCGCAGTAATTTTCTATAACATGAAATATGGCGGTGTGCCAGACAATAAACTAAAAATACGTGCTTCTCGCACCACTTATCCAAGACCTCCCTTTTTTTAATCAAACGTACGAGTAACGTAATTGTGCTTTTGTTTTATCAGCGACACAGCGCTGCAGTTGTGTGCCATAGGCTTTATTTATTTCTCACAGATTAAGATTTCGCGTTTCCGAGGAAACTCACGCACGGCATGCAAATGTGCCTTTATAATCTCTCTCTTCCTCATTGTCATTATCACAGACTCTCCCTCTCATTATCACTGGCTTTCACTCCCCACCACTTTCTCCCTCTTATTCTTCTCCCCCTGGTACTATCTCCCTCACTTTTTCCTAGCACTGAACCGTCAGTTATGTTCCACTGTCACTCTGTCTTTCTCTTTCTCTCATATTACCATTGTCTCCATCCATCTTTCTATACCACAGCAGTTGTCTGCTGTCTACCAGTCTTTACTATTTTTCCGTCTCTTTCCCACTGTCATTGTCTTCTTGTCTCACAGCACAAAGGAGCGCGAATATATTCGCATGCGAAATTTTTGGAAAAATTTGTAAAGGTGCTGAAGAAGATAGAATCAAACAGCTGGAACCCCACTTTTCAGTCAGAGTCTTTCGAAACAAACAGCCCCAGTAGGAGCATTTCTCCACTGGTTCCCTTCTTATCCCTGTTACAGCAATGCACATCACTCACATGAAAAGGAATTTACAGTAAGTAAAATTTTGATAGATACTGATGTGAAATTGAAATAACACAAAATTAATTTAACTTCTCAGACTGGATTTTCTGTGCACAAAAATTTTGAACATACTTCAGTATTACAACACGTGGTTCCCAGAATCCTTTTGATGATAACGAAGGCACTTTAGAGCATATACTCCTGTCTCCGTATTACATCACTTCGTAAACTACGCTTTCACCTCACACTGGATATTAAGAGCGTATTTTCCTTCCATAAGTAGAGTAACTTTGGACCTCTGTATTTCGGAAACGGATAAAGATATCAAGGAAATTTTCAAGGTTATTCCATATCGGGGTCTTAGTAATACACCGTATAAATTTCAGGGATTTTCTGTGAGCTGCCATCTTGGAATCCGCGGTTCGGTGTTGGTGCCCGAAAGCTATGTTGTTCTGGTTTTCGCAGGAACTACCCGTGAACTAAGTAGCACCTCCATAAGCCTCCTTAAGGCACACTCTAGATCACATATAATGCACAAAGAACCAACTGCTTTTCTCCATTTGCCTAAGCTGGAGGAAGTGTATAATATTCAAACTCTTATCCTGTACTGTAGAACAGCTACTATCTTTCTGCTTGGTATAATAATGGTCCCTAGACGAAGGGCTATCCAAAACACTTTACCCTGCGTTTCTGTCACCAATAGACCCCGAGGTTTGAGGCCCTTAAAATCCCGTTTCTATGTTCGGGGTTTTGGAACATATTTTTTCGGCACATGCTGGCATTATCATACCGATACAAAGCTTAAAAGTCATCAACAATAAGTCTGTAAACAGAACATAATTCGGAATTAGTTTTTGAATTTACGAGTAAGAGAAGACAGCAACTCGACTTAAGATGTATTTTCTGTATCAACAAAAATTATATGGGCCACATGTGAATGCTGAGTTGCGTCAGTACCTATGTGAAGCTGAAAGTAAATGTGTTACGCATATAAATGCGGACAGAGAGCTACAACTTCAGGGCACCTAGACTGTTGTTGTTTACAATTCCCCTAACTCTGCCATCAAAGCATCTCTTCTTGGTTCACTTTATCGGAAGTACCAGGAATTAATTATATGCGGTGACTTCAATATTAATTTCATATCTGATTTTGCTAGAAAAGGATGTTGGTAGGTCTCCTAAACTTATATGATCTGACGCAGACTGTGTTTTTTCTGACTAGAGTGCAAGGGAACAGTACCACAGCCATAGACAATATTTTTATTCATTATTCATTGCAAGATGGGCATCCTGTTGGTAAAAAGCTGAATGGCCTTTCAGACCATGATTTACAAATTTTAGTACTAGAAGGCTTTTATACTCAAACAAATGTCACAATAATTACAAACTATGTAGAAAGATAAAGAAACGGCAATAGAGAGTTCTTTTAAATATCGTTAAGGAAGAAGAGTGGCAGGATATTTACAGTGCCAATAACATAGATAACAAATATAATGCTTTCCTTAGCATATTTCCCATACTCTTTGAGAGATGCTTTCCATTAGAACATTCTAATCGAGATATTAGCAGTAAAAGGCAGCCTGGTTAGCTGACTAGTGGGATAAGGATATCATATCGAACAAAGCGCGAATTATATGAAAATGTTAGAAGTAGTCACAATCAGGCTTCACTAGCCCACTGTAAACAGTATTTTAAGATGCTTAAATTGTTATTAGGATGGATGGAGTATCTGGTACGCAAATAGAATAGCTAATTCACAGGATAAAATTAAAACCATATGGTCAGTTGTGATGAAAGTGTCTGGTCAGCAGCACAAGGTCGACGATATGAAGTCAGTTCCTAGTAAAAATATTTCTCTTACTGATAAGTCGGATACATGTACAGTATTTATCAATCATTTTCTGAGCATTGCTGGTGAATTAAATAAAAACTTCGTTTCTACAGGGAATCATATAACTATCTTGGAAAATGCTTTCCGAGACTGATGTCTGAAAGACTCCTCTGTGATACTGTCAATGGAAGGATTGAGTCAATAACTAAATCACTGAAGACTAAGGACTCTCATGGAAATGATGGAGTGCCTAGCAGTATGTTAAAGTAATGTGCTGCAGATGTTTGCCCGGTACTTGGACATATTTATAATTTTTCCTTTAAGAATGGTCAGTTTCGATTAAAATACTTAGTAGTAAAGCGGCATTATAAAAAGGGAGAAAAGGATAATATAGACAATTTTAGACCTATTTCTATGCCATCAGTGTTTGCTAATGTTACTGAAAAGGCTTTGCATGAACGGATGATTGATCATTTTATATTACATAATATGCTTTTAAATCGATAGTTCGGCTTCAGTAGTCGTTTAACAACTGAAAATGCTATATTCTCGTTTCTCTGAGAGGTACTGGATGGATTAAACAAAAGGTTCCGAACACTAGGCATATTTTTAATTGATTGAGTTGATCACAAAATATTGCACCAGAAGCTGGACCATTCTGGAATACGGTGAATAGCTGACTATTGGTTCACCTCTTACTTTAACAAAGACAGCAAAAGGCCATCATTAACAGTGCTGAGAATGGGTGTGATGTTGGGTATGGTTAAATGGTCTAATGGGGTATTATACACTCCTGGAAATGGAAAAAAGAACACATTGACACCGGTGTGTCAGACCCACCATACTTGCTCCGGACACTGCGAGAGGGCTGTACAAGCAATGATCACACGCACGGCACAGCGGACACACCAGGAACCGCGGTGTTGGCCGTCGAATGGCGCTAGCTGCGCAGCATTTGTGCACCGCCGCCGTCAGTGTCAGCCAGTTTGCCGTGGCATACGGAGCTCCATCGCAGTCTTTAACACTGGTAGCATGCCGCGACATCGTGGACATGAACCGTATGCGCAGTTGACGGACTTTGAGCGAGGGCGTATAGTGGGCATGCGGGAGGCCGGGTGGACGTACCGCCGAATTGCTCAACACGTGGGGCGTGAGGTCTCCACAGTACATCGATGTTGTCGCCAGTGGTCGGCGGAAGGTGCACGTACCCGTCGACCTGGGACCGGACCGCAGCGACGCACGGATGCATGCCAAGACCGTAGGATCCTACGCAGTGCCGTAGGGGACCGCACCGCCACTTCCCAGCAAATTAGGGACACTGTTGCTCCTGGGGTATCGGCGAGGACCATTCGCAACCGTCTCCATGAAGCTGGGCTACGGTCCCGCGCACCGTTAGGCCGTCTTCCGTTCACGCCCCAACATCGTGCAGCCCGCCTCCAGTGGTGTCGCGACAGGCGTGAATGGAGGGACGAATGGAGATGTGTCGTCTTCAGCGATGAGAGTCGCTTCTGCCTCGGTGCCAATGATGGTCGTATGCGTGTTTGGCGCCGTGCAGGTGAGCGCCACAATCAGGACTGCATACGACCGAGGCACACAGGGCCAACACCCGGCATCATGGTGTGGGGAGCGATCTCCTACACTGGCCGTACACCACTGGTGATCGTCGAGGGGACACTGAATAGTGCACGGTACATCAAAACCGTCATCGAACCCATCGTTCTACCATTCCTAGACCGGCAAGGGAACTTGCTGTTCCAACAGGACAATGCACGTCCGCATGTATCCCGTGCCACCCAACGTGCTCTAGAAGGTGTAAGTCAACTACCCTGGCCAGCAAGATCTCCGGATCTGTCCCCCATTGAGCATGTTTGGGACTGGATGAAGCGTCGTCTCACGCGGTCTGCACGTCCAGCACGAACGCTGGTCCAACTGAGGCGCCAGGTGGAAATGGCATGGCAAGCCGTTCCACAGGACTACATCCAGCATCTCTACGATCGTCTCCATGGGAGAATAGCAGCCTGCATTGGTGCGAAAGGTGGATATACACTGTACTAGTGCCGACATTGTGCATGCTCTGTTGCCTGTGTCTATGTGCCTGTGGTTCTGTCAGTGTGATCATGTGATGTATCTGACCCCAGGAATGTGTCAATAAAGTTTCCCCTTCCTGGGACAATGAATTCACGGTGTTCTTATTTCAATTTCCAGGAGTGTATTTTGGGGTAACTCTTCCCATTCTAAAAGGATATTTCTTGCTCAGAAATGGGCAGTTCGGGCGATAAGAGATGTAAGTCAGCGAGCCTCTTGTCGGCCCCTGTTCACTAGTCTTCCACGAACCTCTTATTGGCCCCTGTTCACTAGTCTGGGTGTTGTGACATTGCCCTCTCAATATATCTATTCTTTAGTGTAATTTCTTGTTAAAAGTATCATCTTATTCTCAAGAATTATCAGCTTTTACTTAGTTAATACTTGGCAGAAATCAAGTCTGCATTTGAATCGCACTTCCTTAGTTCTCGTGCAGAAAGGTTTGCAGTGTACTGCTGCAGCCATTTTCAATAAGCTACCACAAGAATTTAAAAATCTTAGCAGTAATCCAAGCGCTTTAAAATCCAAACTGAAGAGTTTCCTCATGGGTCACTCCTTCTATTCTGTCGAAGAATTCCTTTAAAGATTACTCTTGTTGTATTGTAGATTGCGTTTACTTAAACTTGTGGCTTCACATTTTTGGGTTCATAAACATTTAATATTATCTGTTATTACTTTTGTGTTGTAATTTCATGTTCTCATTCGTTCCATCACCTTAAAAATTTACTCCTCAATTTGGTCCTACGGAACTAGAAGTCTAAATAAATAAAATAATAAAATACTGACTAAACGTAAGCATACAAGTCGGTAAACGTAGTTGCTTAAGGAATTAATATTTTCACGAGGTAGCCGCCGTGTTGAAAATAAGTCAGATGAAACATAGTATTCATGAAGTTACAAATGTATCAGCTGACTGAAGGTCTGTGAAAACCTGAAACCCGACGCGGCATAAAGAAAGCTAGTGAAACAGCGTCAGCTGCTCATATGTAATGGAGGACGCCAGACACCATTTAAGTCACTTTATTTGTTCGGCTTACCGGCTGCGACCTTTGTTTCCTATTGTCATCAGAACCATGAAACTTAGTTGCTCATGTCTAACATCACGATTTCTATGGTAGATTTCAATATGTCGTTGTTTTTTTTTACTCAATAAAAAACAATAGAACTTTTCATATGCAAAGCACGATACATAACAAACCTGACCTCAAAACCCAGTCGAGGGAGAAGTTGATCTACAATAATCCACCAATCAGAAAAGCAATTGTTAGTAAAAAGTGCTAAATACTTTATTCGGACGGTTGAAGAAATATTATGCAAGACGTGGAGGTGGAGAATTGCTTAGTTATGTAGCTGGTGTTAGTGAAGAACACAGACTCATTTCCCCAGCGGCGGACCAAGTGCAACGTAAGTTACTTTTCGTCTTTTGATAAGAAGTAGGGTCGTAAAATGTCTACATGGTGCTACTGGTTGTATGTTCCCTCCACTTTACACGATGTTTACGCTGTCGCTTCATCATGTGCAAGTAACGGTATGCAGTCTTGTTACGATTCTACTCCCTCTCAAAAGACGCAACGTAAGCTACGGTGTCCTTGGGCTGTCGTTATGGAAATGCATCTGTGCTCTTCACTGACTCTACCTATGTAACTAAACAATTCTTCACCTGAAGATGAGAGTGTAGTGACGCAGAAAACCGTTTTATTTGTATTCACGCGTATCAACAGTCACAGCCCTCTTTAGGCCGTCCTTTATGGACGAAATATTCAGAGGGAAGGCAGCATAAGGAGACTATAAGAGAGAACGGACTTACGGTTATAAAGAATTGATCACGTTTATTTTCAATAAGTTGACAAACATGTTGGCCGGCCGCGGTGGCCGAGCGGTTCCAGGCGCTTCAGTCCGGAACCGCGCAACTGCTACGGTCGCAGGTTCGAATCCAGCCTCAGGCATGGATGTGTGTGATGCCCTTAGGTTAGTTAGGTTTAAGTAGTTCTAAGTTGTAAGGGACTGATGACCTCAGATGTTAAGTCCCATAGTGCTCAGAGCCATTTGAATCATTTGAACAAACATGTTACTACTGGGTAACGAGTATCTGATAATGGCTGAGAAGTGTCCGTTAACATTGGGTGTCACAACTGCAGTAAGGTATGAATAAGAATAATGAGAAAAAGTTATTTCTTATTTTTAATTCACTCACTGACAACAAATATACAGAAGGTGGACAAAAACACAGTACAGTATCACGCCTAGTACCGTGCAAGGAGACCGTTGGCATTCAAAACAGCTTCCGATCGTTTCGAAATGTATAATCACAGGTCCTGCATAGCTTTCGAAGGGACCTTATGCTATTCTTCCCGTAAAATTGTGGCAAGTTTATGTAACTATGTAGGGGTGGATAATTATCTCCCACTCTTCTCTCTAAAGCAGATTTCAAAGTCTCAATAATGTTGTAATCTAGTAACTGTGGTGGCCGGGGAAGACGCGCAAATTCATCCTAGTGCTCACAAAAGCAGCCCTGGATAGCACGAGCTGTGTAAAGAGTGGCTTTGTTCTCTTGGAACGTTTGATCACAAATGAGGAACAATAGTCGACAGCTTTCCCTTTCGGCACATAAACTTGGCCAAAAGTGGGAAGCAGTATGGAATAAGACTCATCCGACTAAATTAATTTTTTTCATTGCTCCTTACTGCAGGTTTTATTGCTCTGGCACTATGTTTTCTAGTTAGGTGCAATTACTCAAGCGAAGTGTGAGTTTGGAATTCCGGCACGCTCTGAAATGCCCTGCTCATGGAGTTTCTTCCGTGTTTTGGTGCTGGCAGGGTTCCCGAGTGCGACATTAAATTCTACACCGATTTTTTCAGTTGTCGTCGGCATACTTCCGTCACAATCTTCCTTATAGATCGTCCGTCACTATCAATCAGCACACACTTTCGCCCGCGTTGTGACTTCATGGATGATTTTTCCTGCTTTCCCAGTGTGCGGTGTAGATGTTAGATACTGTGCCTCTTGTAACACTTTGGCTGCATTAGTCACGAAAGCACACACCGTACGAGCACCAACGATTTTCCCACGTTACAGTTAATGTATCTCCGATATAATGCACTCACAACGACGCAAAGCACTGTAATTGCCGCGAATGACACTTGATTATGTTCGTGTTCAATTGCAAATGTGGATCTCAGCCTTGGCTAACATCTGCATTTCATGTTCACAAATGCATTCCTCGTCGTGTTTCCATATTTTTGTCCATCTATCTACAGACAGAAAGAGAAGAATGAACCCATCACAATGCCAAGTCATCACAAGGTAACAAAATAACAGGTTAACTACCGCGTCGTTATTTCTAACTACGGCCACCAGGTGCGGAGATCAGTCATCTTAGTTCACTGTCTCACACACCTGACCAGTTGCAGTGCACTTCTTGACATGTCAGCATGAGCTTGTACAAAAGGAACAGGGCATTATCAGTGAAGCTCTGTTATCAAAATAACAGTTATGCTGCAGCTGCACTTTGAGAATATCGCCGGCTGAAAGGATTAATGAAGAATCCTCTTCCTCCATTTGCTGTGCAGAGTACGGTGAAGTTCGAATCAACTGGAGAACTGGGCGTCGCTCCGGGAAGAGTCCGGCGACCGGTTGCACCACAAGTGGTTGATGGGATCGCTGTTGTTGTGGCGGACAACGCTGGGCGCAGTTCCCTATCGTAGGCAGTGTGCAAGCTGTGTCATGACAGTTCCACAACCCGTGGTCCGCTGTACGGAAGGTGCTTCGAAACATTCTCAAATGGTACCTGTACAAGATTCGTATCGCAGAGCAACTTGCACCACAGGAAGCACAACGACGTGTTGAGTTCGCTCTCTACTTTCTCGCAGAAGTTGAAATTGACGAGGGCTGGCCTTGGACCTTCCTATGGATAGACGAAACTCATTTTTCTGTGACGGGTGAGGTGAACACACAGAACTGACGAGTGTGAGGATCTTCACTTCCAGTCGCTGTGCATGAAGTTCCTCTGTATGGTGACCGTTTCTCCGTATGCTGTGGCTTCACGACTACGTTCATCATTGGTCGATTCATTTCTGAACAGGTTGGCGCTCAAGGACCAAAGAAGTGGAGTGCGACTGGCAACGTTAGTGCGATATGCTAGGCCAGCATTTCATACCCGCCTTACAGGGGAGACACGCATTGCACTCAACAGTTTTCATGCAAGATTGGGCCCCATCGCACGTCGCTCGTGAAGTTCACCTGCTTCTCCAAAATGCATGTGAAAAAGATCTAATTATAAGCCGATCGTTTCCAAATGCTTCGCTGGCACTATCACGTGATGTCACTCCGTGTGGTTTCTTGTTGTGGGGCTACCTGAAGGACAGGTTTTAGGCCAGGGGAACATTCAAACATGTGCTGATCTGAAGCGCAGCATATCAAGAAAAGTAGCCAGCTTCGTTCTGCTGTGCAGATTGCATTCAGGCGCTTTCAGACTCTTCTCGACATTGATGGGCGCTGTATTGAGTCCCTTTTGTAGCAGTAATGGTACCGGTATATAATGGTACGACGTACCGTAGCAGCGTATTAGAAATGTTTCAGTTGAATTGATTCTGCATTATCTCTCTTCCTTATGTCCATAACATTAATGCCACTAAGTTTTGTACTCGTACGGTAAATATTTTCCGAGTTATAACGTGTTAAATAGGGAAAGTTTAATTATAGCCATCCGGTACTTTTGAGTAGTTATCACAGATTTATCCAGATGATGAGGATGCTCTTTCATTTTATTATGTTAATATTGTTTCCATGTCTCAGGAACTATCAGTAACTTTCATATACATCGAATTCAGTTCAGAATAGCAGTCAGATTACATCTCAAACGTTTTCAGATTAAATAATACATACGTTTCTAAAATACTCATTGCTCATAAACATAAATTTCCTCAGACAAGGACCATTAGCAAATTATACCTGGTTTAAAGTGTCAGAATTATGAAAACGTAACCTTACAGCTGAATTGTAAATGAATTTTTGCCCTCCTTAGAAACTGTGATTCCGAGTAGCTGAATGTAGATCTGACGGTATCCTGTAAGAAATGTCGGAATCACTAACCTGAATAAATATAAAAAGTGAACTAGACTTTGTGTCTTCCCTCATTATTTTCGATACGGTGCCCCCAGACGGTACGCATTTAATTACTTCTTTTTTTTTTATTTTTTTTTATTTTTTTTTTTTTTTACAAAGGAAGTTGGGTGAGATTAAACACCGCAGTGGCGGTATGCGTTCAGCGAAACTCTTTCTCTCTCTCTCTGCCTCTCTCTGCCTGTCTCTCTCTCTCTCTCTCTCTCTCTCTCTCTCACACACACACACACATACACACAAAAATATCTTTGTTAACAATAATTGAAAATATTATGTAAATTTATTTGATATACTCTTTCTATTACGTAACTCCCAATCCCCCATCAGTGCTCACTGCAGTGTTTACAAAGTATGTGTATCGTAAACACAGTAACAAAATTAGCCTGATACTCGTACAATTGGAGGTATTCACATTTATGTTACTGTTCATATCTGGAATCTGTGATCTTCACAAAATTTTGAGCATCATACAAAGTTAAAGCTTTTTTCCAGACACACAGCATTCAGAATTCCTTCACACAAGATATTCATGACCTATTAACAGTCAGAAACCCACCTGATGACGTTTAACCCTCCGAAACGAGTAGTAAAAATTGAACTTTACTTTGAATAGTTACTTAACGTTCTATTGACGTTCATTATAGTCATAGTAAAACGTGGCCTAAGAAATTTCGCGTACTAATGCTTTACGATACTCATCAACAGTCTCAAACCAGCTTATGTGGATTGCTACACCCAGTTGAATACATCAAATAATAGCTTTTTACGAGGGTAACGGTGAAAGCATAACCAAACTGGCCATAAGAGACAATTACAACGTAAACATTTTCATGCTGTGATTAATAAGACTAAAGGTTACAGTTAACTGCAGAATAGTATAAACCTTTTTATTTTTGAATCTGAAATATATGACTACCAATATTCTCAGTATAAAATTGGTGGAAGAGTATATATGGTTGATGGTCAAGAGAGTACCTTTCAGGGCCCCGTTACGTGCGAAAAGTCATGAAAGACGACCTAGTGGCAATGGCTAGGCGGCGCTAAAAAATAAGGAGCAACATGGATACGTGCCGCGTAAAATTATGAAATAGGCCTTCATAGCCTTTATAGACCGTTGTGTTTCATAGGCATGATGGCGATCAAGATTATGTCGATGGCGATTAATCATTGTTTGTTTTGTTGAAATCAACATTATCCGGAAAATATTGTCTTGTCAAAACGTCAGTGACACAAAGCAACTGCTTCGTAAAATTCTAATTACTCAGTGGAGACTACCAAACAACTTTCAGTTCAATTTGCTGGACATCATTATCAAACACGTTGATAATAATCTACATCGATCACTATAATGTGGTCCAAGTAAAGGTATCTTGGTACACAAGCCCAGTATTCGACTATCTAGAAAGACATTAATGAACCATAAAATCTGTTCGAATTCTTGGTACCGTGCTCAGTTCGGTAAGATACGTTACCGCGTTGTACTCAAACTTTGGTCCTTATACACTTGTACTGATCAATTTCTTCTCCTAAATTGTAATTTTTCTCATCTACAACCAGGAAGTTAGTTACTAACAAGACACTCATGAGAGTGAGAACTTAGGTACGTTCTTGTAGTCAAAATGACGGCCTTTCCCAGTGGCGGTACTTGCACTTGTACCACTGGTCGCTTTCCCTAGAGTGGGAGAGTGTTGTCGGGCAGTAAGCTTAGCATCACCCAGAGTGACACACTAGAAACAGGTTCTCAGCAACTGTAGCCGCGATGCAAACGGTTTCTACTTTTAATCAGTGGGACCACATTCTGTTACTTGAAATGGTGGCCATTTGTTTGGACGTCGAACTGCGAGCCTAAGTTCGGCCCTGATTGGATCCGTCAGACAACCACAGCCCAATCAGACTTTTCAAAGGGCGTCGTTGTGGCCGCAGAGCTCAATAGACTCTAGTTAGCGCGGTCTTGGAGTCGCTGACGAGTTTTCTTCCAGGGGCGCGATTTCCCGGTCGCGTCCGACAGATTGGCTCGCTGCCAGGACGAGTGGACGGAATGCAGGCTCCGAGGTAGCTGACTCCTGTAGCCTTCTGGCCCACTGGGGAGGCGATCACCACTTTGTGCCTCCACGTAATCAATCACTGTTTCAGTTAATGATATGACAATGTAGTGGCTTATGGCTACAAATTGTTTTGCTTATCATTTGAAACATACAGATCAGAAAATGTTCCACTACAAACCACTGTGATGCGAGTAATATCCAAATGATGCCGATAATTTTAAACGCGTGTAAATGAAAGCGTAACGTTGTTTCTCTTTCGTATTTCTTTTGCAAGATTCGGACATAAGGCCACGACCGGCTATCTTTCCTGTGATATACTCAAAGCCTGTGAGGGGGAAAACACAGTTATTTATTTATTCCTTTCGACATACTATTCCAAACCTCGTGCGTCTTCGTACTCTTTGACCGATTTATTTTGTGTATTGTGTTGGACAATTTTCAGATGTTTGAGTTGAGTGTGGTAAATTGTATGTCTGTCTTCTCGAGTGTGTCATCTGCTGCATGTGGGGACGGACATCATGGATCTGCCACTGTAATTCCAAGTCGTTACCAACTTATGACTACCTCCCATTGCTGGAGAAGTCAAAGATGTGAACGGAACTGCAATTGCAGTGTGCCGCGGTTGGCTACCCTTAGTAAGTTGAGTTCTCCTCTCTAAAAGCCTGGAAGAAAATTGGACCTTCGTGAGCGTCATGGTAGGCACATGGGCGCTGACTGTGAAGAAGTGAAGTTGAGTTTTGTATGTGCTCCGGATGGTCGATAGAATGTTGGTATTGTATGTGTTATTTGTAAGATAAATTACCCACAGGAACTGCTTGCAGTAAGCAAAAGAGAAGATTTGTTTCGTCGTTTCATGTTAGAATTTTCAGTTAGGAAAGGTTTTGTTAGTTAGGTCTTTGTCGTGATAAGGGAGATGAAGTAATGCGTACGCTTAGAGATAACTGTGAATTATGTATTAAGTATGGTAGAATAGATCCTAGGTGTAATGTGCATGTGACGTGTTTTGCTTGGGCAAGCAGGATTTCGCGATGATTAATGGATTACTTTTGATCTATCACACCTCGTGGTCAGGGTCAGGACAGGCAAGGTGAAGGATGCGTGCTTTTTCCTTTTTAGTTAAAGTTAGGATGCATAGTGTTAACCGTTACAGTTCCAACATATTTTTCATAAAGCATATTACGAAGAGGGAGGGGGGTGTGGGGGGGGGGGGTGGGTACTTCGTACCCAACACAAAATTTTTTTATAATTCAGTCTTCTTTAATTTTTTATCTTTATTAACAAAATATTGTATAAAAAGCTATTGATGTATAATAAAGGTCCAGAAATGGCAAATTTCTTTTAGCACGCTCTGCAAAACCTCATTTACTAATTTTAAATTTTTTCGTCATTTAAGTTTATATAGTCTTATTTTCTTGAGTAATATCTCTTTGCTCTGATAGTAAAAGTCATTACAGAGGTATTGAAGAACACTTCATTATAATTAAAAAATATTTCGTATTACATTACATACTTTCTGAGATCACTTATGTATGAATTTCTTAGGAAATATTCTCATACTTGGAACATACAAAAGTTTTCTTGTTATTTTTACTACGTGTGTATCCCTTACAGTTTTTAAAGATCACTGTTATTTTGTTCACTTTATTGTACTTCACTGCATCTGTATGGTTTTCACGACAACACGGATGACATCTTCCTCTTCGTTCTTCATCTTTCTTTGCAGCGAACTTCAACTTGACAATCCTCAGAGAATACCTCCCATGGCTGGAATCACACACTTCTCGAGTCAACTGATATTGGTAGTCCTTTCTTCGATGTATTATTTCGTGAGCTGTTGTCCAAGTTCTTGAAGAAAAATCCGTAGCTTATTAGATTTTGTCTTATTCCACTCTGAGAAGTTAGAAAGAAACGATGCATAACCATTTAACGCCACTATGTACACAAGAGTATAGAAAATAGATAGCAGCCACGTCCTTGTTCCTCACCATTTGGTGAATTATGTCAACGCCGCCTTTCGTCTCATTATAATACAAATTTGTAGGGGGTTTCTTGTTACTGTCAGTAGGTGAACCAACTGGAGCGTCATAATAACTACAGCTGCAGCAGAATTTGATAGTTATGAACTATCATTTTTCTTTCCTGCATATGGCAGACACGCAAATAACGCGATAGTTATGACCTTCCGAAGAAGGTAGCTAAGTGACCGCAACCGGTAAAGAAATTAAATTTCCTTTATGAAACTGGTTGGTTATTATTTAGTTATATAGGGTGTTTCAAAGAGAATGTACATTTTACAAGTATTATTTTGTCCAAACTCTCGATCGCTGCCCCTCGGCTCGGCTATTGGAGAAACAAATACATAGTCTAGTTTATATTAATAGCCGCTAGATGTCAGTTGTCTTCTGTTTTGCGTGGTAATCGTCATGTGTTTAAAATGGCTACTCCGCAGTAGAAATCATTTTGTGTTCTCGAGTTTGCGAAGTCCAATTCTGTAATTACAGTGCAAAAATGGTTCAAATGGCTCTGAGCGCTATTGGACTCAACTTCTGAGGTAATTATTCCCCTAGAACTTAGAACTACTTAAATCTAACTAACCTAAGGGCATCACACACATACATGTCCGAGGCAGGATACGAGCCTGCGACCGTAGCGGTCTCGCGATTCCAGACTGCAGCGCCTAGAACCGCACGGCCACTTCGGCCGGCAATTACAGTGCAAAGACGTTACAGGTTGAGGTACCAAATTGATTCTCCGAATGGTTGGAACATTCGCAGATGGTATCGACACTTTCTACATACAGGATGTGTATGTAAAAGATAGAGTCCTGGCCGCCATCGTGTTTTTGAAGAAAATGTAGCTCGAATTCAAACTGCTCTCCAAAGCAATCCTTCAAAATCAACTCGTCGTGCCAGTTTGGAGTTACAGCTGCCTACAACTTCAATTTTTCGTGTTTTGAGACGACAGTTGATTATGAAGCTTTACAAGTTACAGCTGTTACAATCTCTGCGTCCTGATGACAAACGCAAACGTGTGGCATTTTGTAACGAGATTCTTGATGATACTGAAAGTGATAACACTTTCGCACAACGCATCGTGGTCAGTGATGAAGTGACTTTCCACGTTAGTGGTCAGATAAGCTAACACAATGTTCGAGTTTGGGGCTTACAGAACCCACAAGCAGCCATTGAACATGTACGAGATTCGCCCAAGGTCAGTGTGTTTTGTGCGATATCCCGATCATCTGTTTACGGCCCACTCTTCTTTGATGGAAACACGGTTAACGGTCAGCAGTATCTTGCTGTGTTACAAATCTGGTTGTTTCCGAGGCTGCACGAAGACAACTTCAGTTTTCAACAAGGCGGGCAGCCCTTCACTGAGGTCGCCAAGTGCGTGAATATCTGAATGAAACTCTGCCGAACCGTTGAACTGGCCGTCAAGGAGCTGGCGACTCAGAATTTCTCATCGGGGCTCCACGAACACCAGGTTTGACACCCTCTGACTTTTTGCAGTGGGGCTTCGTTAAAGACAACGTTCATGTACCACCACTCTCACAGAACCTGGAACATTGAAGAACCAGATCCATACTGCCATAGCATCAGTGGCGAAGGACATGCTTGCTCGAGTATAGGAGGAATTTGAGTATCGATGTGAAATTCTTCGTGTCGCTGATGGAGCATCTGTAATCTGAACTTGAGACGGTCGTAAATATGTGTGTAAAGTTTCATATTCCTATGTCATGAAGTTTCATAAATATATGCATTCAAAATAAGTATATTCTTTTTGGGACACCCTGTATATACCGCATTTCCCATGATTTTCCTCTATAAAGACCTTGAAGGTACACCTGCCACGGAACAACCACAGGATTTCGTCAGTGGCATTGTGCATCACAGCAGAATAATATCTTGCCAGTAATTCATTCATTATATGAAATTCTTTTCGTACTGCAGCATACTTGTCATGTTTCCTACTCTCATTTCGCGTCTCTCTGTCTCAAATGTTGCTATTTTAGTAAACTGATGGAATCTAGCTCTTCACATAGTAGAAGCATAAACAAAGCTTCCCGAAGTGTAGGACCATAAATCTGGAATAGATGAACTACTATGGCCCTCCTTCCCCTTAATAATAATAAGTAATCCTATACAGGGGGAGTCAATAACTGTTGCCACCAAGAGCAACACCGAAAGTATAACTGGAGCTGAAAGGTTTGTGGGACAAAAGTTGCGTAGGATGACAGGGGCCATAATATGACGTTGGCTTTTTGTTGCTAGGTGGGGTCGCTTCAGACATATGAAGGTAAACTTTTTTTTGTGGGATACTGTACTTTGGTACTTATTTCTCTTATAGCGGCTATCGAGACGAATCCAATGATGTGTAACACTAAGGGCTTTGAAGGTCAACGAAGGTCAAATAGATGGCATTAACGTCCATTTACCGACGGTATTTTAAGCGATGACCATTGGTATCAACGCAGTGCTGCAATCTTCTTATCATGAATTGAGTGCTATTCCTTATCACTTCGGCACTTATCGAAGCACATGTCTCTGACTATTCTGTCTCACATATCCTATGGTGTAGTTGGAACGTCTTTATATAAAAAATGTATTTTACGAGTCCCCACAAGAAAAAATCCAGAGGCGTCAAGCCTGGTGAACGAGCCGGCCACGACACAACTCCTCCACGTCCAATCCAGTAATTTGGGAATTGCCTCTTCAACTCATTTCCAGCCATCTTTGTTGAATCTTCGAAGTTGATTGTGGGAAGAAGATTACTGTTCTTTGGGGACTCATGGGTTGTAAGCACTTTTCTTATATATGCGGTGGGACATACTATGTTTCATTAATACTTTTGAGCTAGAAGAAATTTCAATGGATGGTACAGTACGAGTATGTGAAAATATGTGAAGGTGTAAGAGGGAGTAAGCAATCCCAGTCACGTAAGAATGAAGGCACGTCCTGACCAGTATATCTTTGTACAATCACGATATATATTTGAGATTGCTTAACTTGTATTTGAAAGTGGTCAGTAGCAGTTGATGATGAAATTGTTGGGTTAACTCAAAGCAATATTTCTCTGTCATATTCAATGTTACATTATTATTCTGACACATTCTTTTCATGTAAAATGTAGGTGGTTTTCAAACTGAATAAATCGCCATGTCGTTCTAAAAGAAATGAGATTTGCTCCCTTATTGTCTGTCCCCTGGTTAGAATAGATTCTCTCCCACCATTCCAACATTGTTTCACAGATCCAGAATTCAGCTGGCAGTACACAAGATTTTTGAGTACATAAGTAGGATGTGGACGACATGTACGTCGTATTTATTAACATCATTACTTCATTTGTCATTTAGCATTATTCGTTGCGTAGCTAATTAATGCCAACCATAAGTAAGTGGGATTGCGTAATTAGATACGGCCGATGTTTCTCCTCGGCAGAGTCAGCATTTTAATGGGTGCTCATCACTGAGCGGATCTCAATACAATTCACAGTCCACATCTCCTATTTAGCAGATATGCTCCTACATACATTATGATTGGAGACTATATGCTCCAGTATGAAATGATACCAGCTATTGAACTGACAATTCACCAAGCAAAAAACCAATAACTGCAAACGAGTAACGACATCTTGTCTCAGAGCATATGTGTGCATTTAGAGAAATGTAATGGTGACATATAACTTTGAACACTAAAGTCAAGCAAACATGTCCCTTGCGGCCAAGAGCATAGCACTCATCTTAGTACAATGACGAACAGCGAAAATAATAGATTTTGTTACGATATCGGAGTTTGGCGATGAGGTGGGTATTGAAGGTCTTTAATTAATAACGACAGTTTTGGCACTATTTATCACAAGGAAACTTAGATTACATGAAAACGGTTTACGTCGTTATCTCAGACACATCTCAAATGTATGGAGCGTACAAATATCACAGGTCAGGCGAAAATAACAACACAGATAGCTTTGTGAGCGATCTAAGGCGCTGCAGTCATGGACTGTGCGGCTGTTCCCGGTGGAGGTTCGAGTCCTCCCTCGGGCATGGGTGTGTGTGTGTTTGTCCTTAGGATGATTTAGGTTAAGTAGTGTGTAAGCTTAGGGACTGATGACCTTAGCAGTTAAGTCCCATAAGATTTCAAACATATACAGATAGCTTTGTGTCGTGGGTGATCGCAACAGGATACCTTCCAAACCTTGTTTTGCAGTCTCTCGGAAAAAGACAATGATTACGAGAAAACGTATACCGCGTCCAGAAGTTCTTCATTTTGGAGTAAAGAAAAGATCGGCGGAGTTACAGCTCCAGAAATAGATCATAAAGACAAAATTAGAAAAATGAAACTTACAACAGAGCTTTTTAAGCAAATAACCATCCATTGCATCAACGGGTGGCGTATTTTACAAAGAGAAGAAACCATCTACAGAAATCTTCCAGTGATGAATAGAATATGCATTTGGATTTTGATGGCGATGACAGTGCAGAGATATACCACTTTCGATCGGGACTGATGCAGGTAATTTACGATATACGTAGCACGTAAGATTACGCATTTGCTAGTGAGGTAACGCAGATTATGTTGAAAAGTCAAAGAACACACATTGGGGAAAAATGGAGCTATTTCCTTTCGTTCATTTGTCGTTTCGGTTCTGGCGTATCACAGTGTACAAACAATCTCTCATTATTTGAAGACGATTAGAACAGATAAAATATATGGTCTACGTTATGTCAACCCTGAAGGGACAATTAGTTGTTGACGACGTCAGTGGAATCTTTCTCTCTCTCTCTCTTTTTTTTGTCATCATTCTTCTGACAGGTTTTTTGCAGCCCGTCACGAATTCCTCTCCCGTGCAAGCATCTTCATCTCGGAGTAGTACTTGCAACCTACGAACTAGATTATTTACTGGATGTATTAAAATCTCTGTCTTCCTCTTCAGTTTTTATCCTCTAAAGCTCCCTCTAATACCATGGAAGTCATTCTCTGATGTCTTACCAGATATCCTCTCAAACTGTCCTTTCTTCTTGTCACTCTTTTCCACATATTCCTTTCCTCTCCCATTCTGCGCAGAACCACCACATTCCATAGCTTATCAGTCCATCTAATTTTCTGTAGAACCCCATCTCAAATGGTTCGATTCTCTTCTGTTCCGGTTTTCCAACAGTCCATGTTTCATTACCACACAATGCTGTGATCCATACTAAATTCTCAGAATTTTTTTCTGCAAATAAATGCCTATGTTTGATACTGGTAGACTTCTGTTGGCAGGAATGCACTTTCTGCCAATCTGCTTTTGATGTCCTCAGTGCTCCGTCCGTCATTGGTTACTTTTATGCCTAGGTAGCAGAATTCCTTAACTGCATATACTTCGTGACCATTAATCCTAATGTTACGTTCCTCATTGTTCTCATTTCTGCTACTTCTCATGACTTTCGTGTTTTTTCGATTTATTCTCAATCCACATTCTGTAAGCATTAAACTTCACTATCACTCAGGACAGCAATAACATTGTCGAATCTTGTCGTTGATATCCTTTCACCCTGAACTTTAATCCCCTCCTCAAGCTTTCTTTTATTTCTATCACTGCTTCTTCGATGTACTGGTTGAACAGTAGTGGCGAAATACTACATCCGTGTCTTACACTCTTTTTATCCGAGCACTTCGTTCTTGGTCGTCCACTCTTATTATTCCCTTTTGGTTCTTGTACATATTGTGTGTTATCCGTCCTCCCTATAGCTTACCCCTATTTTTTTTTTAATTTAGAACGTCTTGCACCATTTTACATTGTCGAACGCTTTTCGACACCGACAAATCCTATGAGTGTGTGTTGATTTTTCTTCAGGCTTCCCTCCGTTATCAACTGCAAAGTCAGAATTGTCTTTCTGGGACCTTTACCTTCCCTAACTGATTATCATCTAACACATGTTGAATTTTCTTTTCCATTTTCCTGTACATTATTCTTGTCAGTAACTACTATGCATGCTAAGCTGATTCCCGCTCTTGTCAGCTCTTGCAGTCTTCGGAATTGTTTGGATGATATGTTTCCGAAAGTCAGACTCATTGAGTCTACACCCCTAGGTGAGTAGTTGTTTCTTGCCATTTCCCCCAATGATTTTAGAAATTATGAAGGAATGGTATCTACCCTTCTGCTTATTTAATCTTAAGAACTTCATAGCTTTCTATCTCTTCTAAATAGATTCCTGTTTCTTCTTCTATCACATCACACAAATCTTCCTCTTCATAGTGGCCTTCAGTATTCTCTCTCCGCCTATCCGCTATCTCCTCTGCATTTAACAACGTAATTCCCGTTGTTTTATTGATATTACAACTCTTACTTTTGATTTCATAGAACTTTTTTTTAACTTTCCTGTCTGTTGAGTGAGTCGTTCCGAGAATCATTTCTTTTTCGATTTCCTCACATTTTTCATGCAGCTATTTCGTCTTAGCTTCCCTGCACTTTCTATTTATTTCATTCCTCAGTGACGTGTATTTCGTTGTTTGTGAATCTTCCTTCTTTCATCGGTGAACTGAAGTATTTCTTCTGGTACCCATGGTTTCTTCGCAGTTACCTTCTTTGTACCTATGTTTTCCTTTCCAACTTCTATGATTCCACGTTTTAGAGACGTCCATTCCTCTTCAAGTGTACTAGTTACTGAGCTATTCCACATTGCTGGATTTACAGCCTTAGAAATCTTGAAGCGCAACTTGTCATTCCTTAGTACTTCCGTTACCCACTTATTTGCATAATGGTTCTTCCAGACTAACCTCTTAAACGTCACCCCGCTCTTCATCACTACTACATGGTAATATGAGGCTGCGTACGTCTAACAATTCGGAATCTTATTTCGGAATCTCTGTCTGATCACGATGTACTCTAACTGAAACTTTCCTATATCACCTGGCATTTTCAAGTATAACTGCTCCTCTTGTGATTCTTGAACTAAATATTCGCTACTATTAGCAGAAATTAATTACACAAGTCAATTAGTCTTCCTCCTCTCTCATTCTCCCATAAGCGTTTCTTCCACTGTTTTTCCTACAGGAACATTCCAATCGTGGGACTATTAGATTTTTATCTCGCTTTACATACTGAATTACCAATTCCATATCCTATCTTTTCATCTCCTACTTTCGACTTCAGCATGTTCACAAGAGCCATTGTTGTTGGTGTTCGTTTGCTGTCGATTTTGATGAGAATAGCCTATCACTGAACTGTTCACAGTAATACACTCTCTGCCCTACCGTCCTATTCATCACGAATCCTGCTCCCGTTATACAGTTTTCTGCTGCTTTTGATGTTACCGTATACTCATGTGACCCGAGACCACAGGTGATGGCAGGCTATTGTGGCGCTATTTCCAGAGTTAGTTAGACGGTGTTGTCGTGGTGTGAAGAGATAGCCTGTGAACAGCAATGACAGGCCGTTTCCTCTAGTATCTAGCATCTTAGTCAAGATACTGTGCTATGATGCCTGAAACTATTGTAGCGCTTAATTATTTACAGCATAGGACACCGGAGTCATTTTCTACATCTACATCTACGTGATTACTCTGCTATTCACAATAAAATGCCTGGCAGAGGGTTCAATGAACCACGTTCAAGCTGTCTCTCTACCGTTCCACTCTCGAACGGCAAGCGGGAAAAACGAGCACTTAAACTTTTCTGTGCAAGCCCTGATTTCTCTTATGTTATCATGATGATAATTTCTCCCTATGTAGGTGGGTGTCAACATAAATTTTTCGCAATCGGAGGAGAAAACTGGTGGATGAAATTTGATGATAAGATCGCGTCACAACGAAAAACACCTTTGTTTTAATGATTGCCACTCCAATTCGCGTATCATGTCTGTGACACTTTCTCACCTATTTCTTGATAATACAAAACGAGCTGCCCTTCTTTGTACCTTTTCGATGTCATTCGTAAGTCCAACCTGATGCGCATCCCATACCGCACAGCAATACTCCACATTGGGGCGGACAAGCATGGTGTAAGTAGTCTCTTTAGTAGAACTGTTGCACCTTCTAAGTGTTCTGCCGATGAATCACAGTCCTTGGTTTGCTCTACCCAAAATATTTTCTGTGAGATCGTTCCAATTTAGGTTATTTGTAATTTTAATCCCTAAGTATTTAGCTGAATTTACAGCCTTCATATTTGTATGACTTATCACGTAATCGAAATTTAGCTGATTTCTTTTAGTACTCATTTGAATAACTTCACACTTTCCCTTATTCAGGGTCAATTGCCACTTTTCGCACCACACAGATATCTTATCTAAATCATTTTGCAAGTCGTTTTGATCATCTGATGACTTTACAAGACGGTAAATGACAGCATCATCTGCTAACAATCTAAGAGGGCTGCTCAGATTGTCTCCTACGTTGTTAAAATAGATCAGGAACAATAGAGGGCCTATAACACTTCTTTGGGGAACGCCGGATATTACTTCTGTTTTACTCTACGACTTTCCGTCTATTACTACGAACTGTGGCCTTTCTGACAGGAAATCACGAATTCAGTCGCACAACCGAGGTGATAGTCCGTAGGCACGCAATTCGGTTAGAAGAATCCCCAATTTATAAAATGTTACAGATTTTGCTTTACTATATATTTTTTTACATTGTCAATGCGATACCCACGAAATTAATTTAGAACTGATCTGAATTTTCTCGCGAGGCGAGAAGACACTTTTCCATTCCCCTGAGATTTTAAGATCGCAAACTAAACGTTTTTCCAGCACGTTAGGAGTCTACTGAACTTTACTTCAAACAACTAGAAAAGGTAAAAAAAGATATTTGGCGCTCAAAACGAGAGGCCACAACGTAAGAATACGTGTATGTAAAAATTTAAATTCCATTTTCTAATATAAAATTTGTATTTCTATTTCATATAACCATCCGACCTACTGTACTACGATCTGGAAAAAATTCAAACGAATTTTTTTGCTCTGTCAAGACAGTAGTGTTCTTCAATAGCATTTCTTTCTTTGTTTCTCTACAAAAGTAAAATCGTAGTTAGTAGTAGTTTAGTTCAATGATTTTGGAAGGTGTGTTAAGAAAAATCCAACTTTGCAGAATTGGTCGTAACATTGCTTTCGCCTGTGAGGATAGAGAACACAAAATGGCCGATTTGGCCGCTCAATGATAAAAGCGCATCGTAGTCAGGAAAATTATTTATTGTATTTATATTATTTACTGCTATATATGAATGTATGTTACTTTTAAAAGTTAACATTCATGTGACGAATTTTTTTCCAATTTTTCAAAATTTCGTATTTTGGTCAAAGTCGCTAAAAAGGAAAATTTACCAATTGAAATCATGGCTTCACCATCAGATTTCGGAAATGAAGCTGTAAATCTAATTAAATCATTCACAGATTTTATCAGAAATGAGTTGGAAAATCAAATCCCGGACTTAAATATGTCCGCCGCGAATTCGGAGATCGCGCAAAACATAGAAAATGATCGTCCGACCACTGCAATTAATAAAAATGCAGAGGGTACGGATCAATTTAGCGGAATGACGGAAGACAGTATTGCGCTCGATCCGCTTACCGCTTTCCTGAAAAAGTTGGAACTACGCGATGGCGAATGCGATCAGCGGGAGAAAGAGAGGGAAGCTTTGTGCTATCAGCGAAAAAGAGAGAGAGAATTACGCGATCGCGAACGGGAACAAAGAGATAAAGAATTTAGAGATGAAATAAAAACCGAATTAACCAGCATCAGGTCCGAGTTAATGGAAATGAAACAAGCCTATGCTCCAATTTTGGACCTAGTCGATAAACTGGACAGTGATGTTAAAAAATTAAAAACTTCACATTCAGCAATAAAATCTGATGTGGGAGAATTAACATGTGACGTTGCAAATCTGAAATTAAACAATCAAAAGACTTTAGACGAACAGTTAGAATCTCGCAAAAGCCAAATAAATATTGGAATATCCAATTCGATAACCACGAAAGAGACGGAACTTGATACAAAGATTAATGTTTCCGTCGACAACGCTGAGAAGCGCGTACGGAAAGAAATATGTTCTTCCGTACAAGCGAATCAGACGCCATGCACAACTCGCGAAACGGACAAAAAGAACCAGACGAGGAAATGCCTATGTGGAAACGGGAAATAAACGCTCGCGTCCGTAATTGGCAGAAAGCCGTTTCGACGGACAGGGGAACGGAAATGAACTTTCCTATGCAACCGTCGAACGACAACAATGCACGAAAAACGACGTTCGGGAATTAAAAAATATTCCAAAAACCTGATTTGTCCCCAACAAAATGCAATCACGAAGATGAACATCTAGTGAGTTCAGCGAAGATTGAGCAGAGATTGCTCAAGCACCACCATTTTCAAACATTTTCCGAGGAAAAGAAGTCCGTCCATCCAATTGTATTTGTACGCGCTTTCAAGAAAATCTTACCCAGATACTGGTCAGAATATCGAAAAATTCAGTTCGTGATGTTACACATCACGGGTGACGCAGCCCTATGGGCTGGCAAAACCGCTGAACTATGCAATACGCTTGCTGAATTCGAGAAAGCTTTCCTTGCAAAATATTGGTCTGCAGGAATCCAAGAACGTTTGCGCAAAGAACTTTATACCCCGGAACTGTATAATCCAAAAAAGGGGAGCCTGCGCAAATATTTTGAACGATACATTGCGAAAACGAGATATCGGTCTGAGCGTATCCCGCACAAAGAAGTACTGCGAATATTGAAGACAAAATTACCGATCCATATTAGGGAAAAATTAATAAATGTACTAGACGAAGATTTGGAACATTTTCTTTCGGTGATCGACTCCTTAGATCTAATTCAAGAAGACGCACAGTCTTACCAATCATTCACGAATAACTGTAACGGTTGTCTCAGTATTGATAATCCGGACAGTAATGAACAGAGTAAACGTAACCAACACAGAAAAGGTCAATACGACAAAGTGAATATGCCTGGTTACAACCATAACACGAACCATGCTTCGAATGACGCGAATACCGGTTACGCAGCCAGTAAATGGAAATGTAGCCACGGTAACTCGGGAAACGGCACGATCCATAAGCGCAAATTCAGAGATGAAAATCATTACCATGACGCTCACCACGATAAAAGGACACCGTGGAAGAAGACAAATGGCAATCAATGAGCTAACAACAACAGTCCTCCGAATCAGCCAAACACATCGGAACAAGAACCAATATCCGAATAATATTAACGGCAATCATTGGTCAAACCAGCAACCAATTCTATGGTTCGGTAACCAGACGCCGAATGTAATGCAAGCAGTACCCGTCATTCCAGACGCGAACGGTCAGACTCACATTGACAGAAACCGTCGTACTACAGCGCGAGTTTGTGAAGCAGTAGAACAATCCGGCCAGCAGCAACAGTGAAACTAAAGCCCACCTTTCTGAACGGCCTCCCGAGCACGGTCGGATCTGTAAGTGGAAGCAACCCCACAATCAACCTGAAAGCACTACGCTACAACGACGGTGCCGACATCAGGGACGAATTATTAGAAGAAGCTAATGTCTGTAAGCATGACAATGAATACATGGTGCAAGCTGCAATTATGGTCACTATTAACGGTGGTAGACTGGAAGCATTCATTGATACTGGTGCCACTACAATTGTCATAAATCAGACGTTGTTCGACCAAATTAATCGCTTAAAGAGATTACCTATATTGCCTGTGCAAAATTGCCGAGTTTCTGGCGCATTAGGCGCTGCCACACAGCTAGCTAAGCAACATGTGCAGGCCGATCTCTATGTAGAAGACGAGCAACTTACGTGCCACTTCTTACTAATTAAAAATTTATCGGTTCTGTGCATCCTGGGATGGGATTTTCTACGCGGTAGAAATGCAAAAATTGATCTATCTGCGGGAAAATGCGTGGTTACAAACAAAGGAAAAAGAATTGCACTACCGTTAATTACGAGTCCAAATGAACATAACAGATACCGTCGTAATGTTATTGTGAAATTGGTAGGCCCAAGAATACTCCACATTTCTGAAGATTTCGAGACGTCACAATTTCTGCTCTGAAATGTTAATAATGAAGCAGTATCTAACAATTCAGCATCGACTCTAGCAAAAGTATCAGAGTGGACCTATCTGAACCGAACAAAGAAGGAAGAACTCGCAAATCTCATTGAAGATTATATGCCTATATTTAATAGAAAACCTGGCATTTTAAAGTACTTTGTGTATAACATGGAGGTTGCCCCACACGAAAATTTTTTTAGGACATTATATGCTCTGCCGTCGAGTATAAAAGAATCTGTAAAGGCAGAAATACGTAAGATGCTAGACCCGGGAATAATCGAACCATCAGGCTCCCCATATTCTAGTCCCCTTTTGACAGTATCAAAACTGGGGTGCAAGATAAGATTAGAGCTTGATGCTCGGAATATAAACAAAATTATCATAGCAGTCCAAACCAGACCGGGAAACTTAGAAGAACTTTTGCAACGTTTTCATGGTGGTCGTTTCCTTTCAAGCCTAGACCTCTGTCTTCGTACTGGCAAATCCTACAAAGTGAAAAACAAGAAAATACAGTGCATTCATTATTGCCAGACGCAGTTATCAGTTTCGCGTTCTACCCTTTGGTTTGAAAGTGAACGCGGGACTTTTCATTGCAGCGTTGGACAAAGTTCTGGGCCCGGCGGTACTCGACAAAGTTACGAGATACGTAGACGATTTGTTAATAGCCACTGCTACGTGGGATGAACACGTTGAGATACTGCAAGCAATTTCCCGAAAATTCAAAGAAGCAGGAATAACTGTCAATCTAACCAAATCCAAATTTGGGAGGTTGGAGATAAAATTTCTTGGGCACATTATCTCGCACGAAGGAATCATGCCCGAACTAGGAAAATTAGAAGCTATTGGACACTTCGCTGTACCAACAATCAAAAAACAGCTGAAGTCCTTTCTCTGATCCGTTTCGTTTTTCCAACGTTTCGTGCCCAATCAATTATTGAATGACGAAAATCTTTTATCACTTCTACGAAAGAATAATCCTTGGATCTGCAATGATCAATATCAAATTGCATTCCACAAGATAAAAGCAGCACTTACGAATGCAAAGTTATTATATCATCTGGACATGCTGCAGGATTTTTGCATTGCAACTGATGCTTGCTTTTGCGGTTGGGGGCATATCTGTTCCAAACCGTTAAAACTGAAGAAAAAACCGAGATAAAAATTATCGCTTTTGAGAGCAGAACTTTGTCAGCATTCGAAAGGGCATACACGCTAACTGAGCTCAAAACTCTTGATGTTGTATGGGCCTTAAAGAAGTTTCACTATTACGTATACGGGAAATGTATACGTGTATACTGTGACCATCAATATCTCAGCTTTCTGCTATCAGGTAAATTGTCACACGCGCGACTCACCCGGTGGGCACTAGTGTTACAAGAGTATCGTCTGGAAATAAGTATAAGAACATTACAGAATTCCGACCCCCAGTGGGGAGAGATACTACGAACTTTACAACAAACTCCAAATAATGGTTTTAATAAACATTTCTCTGTACAAAATAACTTACTTTATCACCGCAATGATATAAGTTTTCAAAACTAGTGTATCTGTGTACCGGACAGTAATATTCTAGATCTAATTTGGTTTACTCACAGCATCTGGGGACATTATAGAGCCGAAAAATGTGCCAGAAAGCTCCAACCTTATTGTTATTACCCGAATTTACATTGTGTTGCCTTGGACGATTTGAAAAAAATGTACGACATGTCAAAAGTGCAAACCAAGCAACATTAGCAATCAGATCTTATTGCAACCCATCCTGCCAACTAAACCATTGCAGACTGTCTCACTGGACGTCACAGGCCCTCTACCTACCAGCAGAGGAGGTGTTAAATATATCATTGCTTTATATGATATTTTTTCGAAATATTTAAAACTATTTCCTATTCGAGATTCAACCTTGAAGACTGTCAGCGAAAAACTTGCAAATCATTACGTTCCCAGTGTTGGCAAACCCGACACCATAGTTTCTGATAATGCTACATATTTTACGTCTTTCTACTGCGAAA
Organism: Schistocerca piceifrons; assembly: GCF_021461385.2. Lineage (NCBI taxonomy): Eukaryota > Metazoa > Arthropoda > Insecta > Orthoptera > Acrididae > Schistocerca > Schistocerca piceifrons. The sequence goes on from NC_060139.1 coordinate 884,733,346, forward strand.
ATGTCTTACCAGAAAACGGAATTAACCATACCCTTACATCCTCTTATCACCCACAATCCAACGCAGTAGAACGAATTTTTCGAGAATTCAATAGGTATATAAGAACTTACATCCCACAGCAACAGACAAAGTGGAAAGATTACGTAAAACCGTTTGAGCGAATATATAATCATTTACCACACTCATCGACACATTTTACGCCACATGAATTAATGTTTACTGAACCTTCGGATGAGAATTGGATAAAACGTTAACGGTAATTCACCATCCCAGGGTATCTCATGAAGACAAAGTTACTGAAGCTTTGAAAAACTTACAAAAATATGCCATACAACGTAAGTAGTATCACGATTCGTGTGTGCACAATGTCGTCGAATTTCGAATTGGTGAGAAAGTCCTTGTTAAGAAGAAACGTAAATCATCACTCCTAAAGAAACTAAATGAAAGCCGACCGAAGTGGCCGAACGGTTCTAGGCGTTTCAGTCTGGAACCGCGCGACCGCTACGGTTGCAGGTTCGAATCCTGCCTCGGGCGTGGATGTGCGTGATGTCCTTAGGTTAGCTAGGTTTAAGTAGTTCTAAGTGCTAGGAAACTGATAACCTCAGATTTTAAGTCCCACAGTGCCCAGAGCCATTTGAACCATTTTAACTAAATAAAAATGGCAGAGACTGTACATCGGACCTTTTGTAATAGCAGAAATTCCTCATGAAGGAAGCTATTTATTGAAGATACCATTCAGCGACAAAGTCAAGGGTCTTTACAACCAGATACATTTTAAAAAATATTGTTGTTGTTGTTGTGGTCTTCAGTCCTGAGACTTGTTTGATGCAGCTCTCCATGCTACTCTATCCTGTGCAAGCTTTTTCATCTCCCAGTACCTACTGCAACCTACATCCTTCTGAATCTGCTTAGTGTATTCATCTCTTGGTCTCCCTCTACGATTTTTACCCTCCACGCTGCCCTCCAATACTAAATTGGTGATCCCTTGATGCCTCAGAACATGTCCTACCAACCGATCCCTTCTTCTGGTCAAGTTGTGCCACAAACTTCTCTTCTCCCCAATCCTATTCAATACTTCCTCATTAGTTATGTGATCTACCCATCTAATCTTCAGCATTCTTCTGTAGCACCACATTTCGAAAGCTTCTATTCTCTTCTTGTCCAAACTATTTATCGTACATGTTTCACTTCCATACATGGCTACACTCCATACGAATACTTTCAGAAATGACTTCCTGACACTTAAATCAATACTGGATGTTAACAAATTTCTCTTCTTCAGAAACGCCTTCCTTGCCATTGCCAGCCTACATTTTATATCCTCTCTACTTCGACCATCATCAGTTATTTTGCTCCCCAAATAGCAAAACTCCTTTACTACTTTAAGTGCCTCATTTCCTAATCTAATTCCCTCAGCATCACCCGACTTAATGAGACTACATTCCATTATCCTTGTTTTGCTTTTGTTGATGTTCATCTTATATCCTCCTTTCAAGACACTGTCCATTCCATTCAACTGCTCTTCCAAGTCCTTTGCTGTCTCTGACAGAATTACAATGTCATCGGCGAACCTCAAAGTTTTTATTTCTTCTCCATGAATTTTAATACCTACTCCGAATTTTTCTTTTGTTTCCTTTACTGCTTGCTCAATATACAGATTGAACAACATCGGGGAGAGGCTACAACCCTGTCTTACTCCCTTCCCAACCACTGCTTCCCTTTCATGTCCCTCGACTCTTATAACTGCCATCTGGTTTCTGTACAAATTGTAAATAGCCTTTCGCTCCCTGTATTTTACCCCTGCCACCTTTAGAATTTGAAAGAGAGTATTCCAGTCAACATTGTCAAAAGCTTTCTCTAAGTCTACAAATGCTAGAAACGTAGGTTTGCCTTTCCTTAATCTTTCTTCTAAGATAAGTCGTAAGGTCAGTATTGCCTCACGTGTTCCAGTGTTTCTACGGAATCCAAACTGATCTTCCCCGAGGTTGGCTTCTACTAGTTTTTCCATTCGTCTGTAAAGAATTCGTGTAAGTATTTTGCAGCTGTGACTTATTAAGCTGATAGTTCGGTAATTTTCACATCTGTCAACACCTCCTTTCTTTGGGATTGGAATTATTATATTCTTCTTGAAGTCTGAGGGTATTTCGCCTGTTTCATACATCTTGCTCACCAGATGGTAGAGTTTTGCCAGGACTGGCTCTCCCACGGCCGTCAGTAGTTCCAGTGGAACATTGTCTACTCAGGGGGCCTTGTTTCGACTCAGGTCTTTCAGTGCTCTGTCAAACTCTTCACGCAGTATCAAATCTCCCATTTCATCTTCATCCACATCCTCTTCCATTTCCATAATATTGTCCTCAAGTACATTGCCCTTGTATAGACCCTCTATATACTCCTTCCACCTTTCTGCTTTCCCTTCTTTGCTTAGAACTGGGTTTCCATCTAAGCTCTTGATATTCATACAAGTCGTTCTCTTATCTCCAAAGGTCTCTTTAATTTTCCTGTAGGCGGTATCTATCTTACCCCTAGTGAGATAGGCCTCTACATCCTTACATTTGTCCTCTAGCCATCCCTGCTTAGCCATTTTGCACTTCCTGTCGATCTCATTTTTGAGACGTTTGTATTCCTTTTTTCCTGTTTCACTTACTGCATTTTTATATTTTCTCCTTTCATCAATTAAATTCAATATTTCTTCTGTTACCCAAGGATTTCTACTAGCCCTCGTCTTTTTACCTACTTGATCCTCTGCTGCCTTCACTACTTCATCCCTCAAAGCTACCCATTCTTCTTCTACTGTATTTATTTCCCCCATTCCTGTCAATTGCTCCCTTATGCTCTCCCTGAATCTCTGTACAACCTCTGGTTCTTTTAGTTTATCCAGGTCCCATCTCCTTAAATTCCCACCTTTTTGCAGTTTCTTCAGTTTTAATCTACAGGTCATAACCAATAGATTGTGGTCAGAGTCCACATCTGCCCCTGGAAATGTCTTACAATTTAAAACCTGGTTCCTAAATCTCTGTCTTACCATTATATAATCTATCTGATACCTCTTAGTATCTCCAGGGTTCATCCATGTATACAACCTTCTTTCATGATTCTTAAACCAAGTGTTAGTTATGATTATATTGTGCTCTGTGCAAAATTCTACCAGGCGGCTTCCTCTTTCATTTCTGTCCCCCAGTCCATATTCACCTACTATGTTTCCTTCTCTCCCTCTTCCTACACTCGAATTCCAGTCACCCATGACTATTAAATTTTCGTCTCCCTTCACAATCTGAATAATTTCTTTTATTTCGTCATACATTTCTTCAATTTCTTCGTCATCTGCAGAGCTAGTTGGCATATAAACTTGTACTACTGTAGTAGGTGTGGGCTTCGTATCTATCTTGGCCACAATAATGCGTTCACTATGCTGTTTGTAGTAGCTTACCCGCATTCCTATTTTCCTATTCATTATTAAACCTACTCCTGCATTACCCCTATTTGATTTTGTGTTTATAACCCTGTAGTCACCTGACCAGAAGTCTTGTTCCTCCTGCCACCGAACTTCACTAATTCCCACTATATCTAACTTCAACCTATCCATTTCCCTTTTTAAATTTTCTAACCTACCTGCCCGATTAAGGGATCTGACATTCCACGCTCCGATCCGTAGAACGCCAGTTTTCTTTCTCCTGATAACGACATCCTCTTGAGTAGTCCCCGCCCGGAGATCCGAATGGGGGACTATTTTACCTCCGGAATATTTTACCCAAGAGGACGCCATCATCATGTAATCATACAGTAAAGCTGCATGCCCTCGGGAAAAATTACGGCTGTAGTTTCCCCTTGCTTTCAGCCGTTCGCAGTACCAGCACAGCAAGGCCGTTTTGGTTATTGTTACAAGGCCAGATCAGTCAATCATCCAGACTGTTGCCCTTGCAACTACTGAAAAGGCTGCTGCCCCTCTTCAGGAACCACACGTTTGTCTGGCCTCTCAACAGATACCCCTCCGTTGTGGTTGCACCTACGGTACGGCTATCTGTATCGCTGAGGCACGCAAGCCTCCCCACCAACGGCAAGGTCCATGGTTCATGGGGGGGTGGGGGGGGGGGGGAAGCGAGAACGATCAAATGTTAGTGGACAAGGTGCTACTTTCCCACTTGAAGTAATGACCTTTATTACATGTGTACCAATATTTATATGTAACTGACTGTACAGTGTGTCTAACTTGTATACAGGGTGGTCAGAAAATGTGTGAAATGCTTGTAGGGATGTTACTGGGCAGGTAGGTACTGAGACAGAAATGTTAAGAAAGAAATTCGATACGTTGCTCCGTTTCCGAGTTATTTAGCACTGAAGCTAGCCATTCAGGGCATCGCGCGCGTAAATTCAAGTTTCAGGTAACGAGTCAAAGCACTCGTTGGGTAACACCGCCCCTGGCAGGCTGCTTGAATGTGAGCGCGCGACGCCCCGATTGGCTAACTTCAGTGCTAAATAATTCGGAAACGGAGCAATGTATCGAATTTCTTTCTTAACATTTATGTCTCAGTACAACCCGCCCTGTAACATCCTACAAGCATTTCACACATATTATGACCACCCTGTATGGATTTCATGGTGTATGTGTAGCTAATGTGAATCTCTTTCTTTCAGTATTAAGCTCGTAAGTTCTTTCCTTTTGAAATAGTTAAGTAAATAACTTCATTTAATAATTAAAGATAATTTTTTCAAAAAGGAACTTTTAAAATGTTATTTCTTTAATGGATATGAGTAATTAGTCAGGATGGGAATAAAGTTAAAGAAACCTTTTAAACTTTCTTTGCAAAGTCAATGAGTAAACTCAAACTTTGAATCACTTGATGAATAGTAAATTTCATTTTTCCTATTATTTATAAAATAATTTAGATTTTAGTACTAAAGTGTTATTTGCAATGTCTGCACATAAAACACTAAAATAGTCAACCTCTAGAGAATCAAAGGTGTTACCTTCCTTAGACCATTAGATTATACATCCTTCTGATGTATACGTGGTAGCCTCTTGGTTAATTTTCGTTGCAATTTTAATTTCGTAAGTAGAAAGTAAAATCATGAGATTTTCTTCACTTGGCCGAGCAACGAATATCATTTGAATGAGACAGGAAGTTATGCTTTCTTTCCTATGAATATGTAAATGGTTACGAGTAACTCAATTTTGAGTAGTGTGTATTACTAATTTCTTTGTAATTCTATATGGACAGTAATGATGATCTTCTGATCCGTGACTGTTACTGTGGTATCCAATATATGAACCTCCCACACGCGAGTATAACTAAATGTACCCAACAGTGAACTCCAACAGATGTGTGTATCAAAGAATTCTTATATATTGTAACAATAAAATGTACCCAAAGTGAATACGTTGATTGAGACTTTTAAAATAAAGCATCAGCGTATTTTTCACTGAAGAGTGTTGTGATTTACTGGACAATATATAAAAGCAAATGTTGTCACAACGAACTGTGTATAAAAATCATGCTATTTAATTAACAGTGGTACCATGTCAAGTTTTGTGTGGCGATTTTTCTCCAAGATATGACAATTGATGACATTTCCCCATACATTACTACGAGTGAACTATGTGAAGTGCTTCATTAAGTGACCATCAACTGCAACCAGATAGAAAGTGATGTCTGAATTTATTGCTTTACTGCCACGAAATCTAAAACAACTGTGATAAATAGGACAGAATCCGCCAGGGAAAAGTAAATTTGATCGAGTTGTTTAAGACTATGTTTCGTGTGTGTTGTCGGAACACTGAGTCAACGTTCTCGCTTTGACATATACATTTCATCACCAGTCGCCGGCCGGCCTGTGTGGCCGAGCGGTTCTAGGCTCTTCAGTCTGGAAGCGCGCGACCGCTCCGGTCGCAGGTTCGAATCCTGCCTCGGGCATGGATGTGTGTGATGTCCTTAGGTTAATTAGGTTTAATTAGTTCTAATTTCTAGGGGACTGATGACCGCAGATGTTAAGTCCCATAGTGCTCAGAGCCATTGGAACCATTTTTGAACCAGTCGGCGCCAATGTCACCTGAACTATTATTGGAAAGGTTTACGCAGCACTGTGCGGAGCCTGCTAATGTTTGCCGAACCGTCTTTAGAGAGACCTCGGGCGCAACGGTTATCAGTCGCGCTCTACGCTCTGTGAAATGTTATGGATGACCAAGGAAATTCAAGACTCGGTACCTGTCTTATGACACAACTTACTTTACAGAGCGATAAGCTAACGCTTACGACTATTACAACATGTACCTGGTTTTTCTCATGACCACCTGCAACGAGTTGCCACCCATTCATAACGGGCCGCGTTCCAGAGAAGTGCAACTTCTCGTGTTCGAGAGGAAGGAAGGATGAATGTCACAGCCAGCAGACGTCGGTGAAACACGACAGGTCCGTCTGGACCTAATACTTACGTATGGGAGGCGGGAACTGTACCTAGCAGTCCCCACCGTCCGCCGTTCCATTGCGACGAAATTTTTTCGTCACCTCAACCAACCCTTCAATAAAGTCATTCGTCATTTCACCACGTGAAGATTTAAATAAAAAGCTGTTACATAACATAATTACAAAACACACAGTAAAGTTTTAAAATATCCTGTGATTGAGGCCGAGTGGTTCTAGGCACTTCAGTCTGGAACCTCGTGACCGCTGCGGTCGCAGGTTCGAATCCTGCCTCGGGCATGGATGTGTGTGATGTCCTTAGGTTAGTTAGGTTTAAGTAGTTCTAAGTTCTAGGGGACTGATGACCTCAGATGTTAAGTCCCATAGTGCTCAGAGCCGTTTGAACCATTTATCCTGTCATTGAAATCTTGTTAATTCACAGTAACACAAATTTTATTGCAACTGCATTGTAAAATATTTAAGATTTTTTCCTGTTACAATTTATGATGTATTATGCAGTGATAATCCAGAATAATATCCTAAGATTTATTTATTGTTTTGTGATCATGTAACTAATTAAGATCTAAGTTGAAATATTTAGGGTTTGGTAAAGTATCAGTATATTCAAACACAAGTTCAATGAATTAACTTTAAATATTTACTACCTGGCAATGTTCTGTAAAATCATAACTTCCAAATAGTGCAAACTAAAAGTCAGTGAACGCTAATGTGAAAGACATTTTAGAGAAAACATCAATAATTAATTACTATTTTGAAAATATCATAAAGGTATGATTGCAAATATAACTAGTAGACATGCGCAACCCTCGACTCACGTGGGCGGTTTTTTTAAAACGGTTTTGTTTTTTCCGGACCCTCCTCTGCTGAATGGGTCAGCCCGTCGAAATTTAACAAAACTGTACTCAGAATGTGAGGGTGCACATGTCATTAATAGAAAGCCAGTGGAAATAACTGATACCTATCTATGACGAATCAGAGAATCTATTACGGACGATAATTTCAGAACATTGCCAATAGTTTTTAAATTCCCGTCCGGGGGGCGATGTAATATTGTTTTCTGCCCGTGATGTAATAATGTACTATTTTCCTTTTCTATCTAAATATCAAAAGTTAAATATATAATTTAATGTTTGTGGCAATTATCTGCGCTGCAAGTCAGAAAATATGTACGCCCAGGATAATGAGAACGGCGTAGCATTATCATCTGTATTTTGTCCTATATAAGAATGCGCGCTCGTCTTTGCTTTCTCTCTCTTTAGTCGTGCGCCTTTCCGACAGCATCTTACGCTATCAGACTCCCATATTCTTCTATTTTATTTCAAATGAACTGATATTGTATTTCTGTTGGGAATTTCTTTAGTTCTGCCATTATTATCGGCAATTGCGATTACCGAAATGACTTTACTATGAATATTTTTATTTCGCTCCAGAATCGACCTGAGATTACTGTAATTTCTACGTGTTTCGCCCAAATGCGGCACAATTCTTTATTTTGTTCAAAACTGTGATATTAGTGATCGAGATGTCAGATGTCTGTATAAAACTTACTTTGTGAAATAATAATTGCTTAATTTGACATTTCCGCTTTCATTTCATAGTAACGGTTATCAATCCCCAATTTATAAAAAGTTACAGATTTTGTTTTACTACATTTTTTCTTACGTTGTCAATGCGATACTCACGAAATAAATTTAGAACTGATCTGAATTATATCGTGAGGTGAGAAGACAATTTCCGATTCCCCTGAGATTTTAAGATCGCAAAATAAACGTTTTTCCAGCACCTTAAGAGTCTTTGCTTCAAACAAAAAAAAAGGTAAAAAAAGATTAAAAAGTGATTTGTCTATGCGGATGAGATTTTTAAATTCATTTCACTTTTCATTTATTAGCTTCCCTTCTGACTAATCAATTATTGATTACACATTCCATAAAAAAGTAGCTAACTTATTAATTATTTATTATTATTATTATTATTATAGCCTGAAACCTGTTCATCAAACGAATGGGGAAGCCCTACGATCAGTGGCTCAGAAAGTTTTTTGCTGTCTGCCAGAGTTCAGAATGATCTCTCACTCGACCACGGGTAAGAGGTCAGCCTCAGTGCAGGCGGTACCTGGGGCAATCACAGCAGTGGACCAATCGGAGGACACATGGGACGAGCACGACGTCAATCGCATCGCCGCGTTCGATGCCCCACAGTGACACCCCTTAGCAGCAGCCTCAAGCTTTGTGACGGAAGCCAAAGCAGCCTGGAGCTGTGAGCAAAGGGTCGCCAACTCAGCTCGCATCTGTACACAACAACCACAGTTCCTCTCCATTACTGTAGTCGCTTCTGTTTGAAGCTCGTAACAATATGTAACAAGTGAATAGTGTACTCATCTTATTAGTAACAGGAACTAGCGGTGTGCTCTCGCTGACGGTCTAACCGATGCTGTAATTTAATGTTGTAAATGTCTTGAATCAGGCAATTTCATAGACAACAGATGTTAATGTATCTGTTAACTACGAGGGAATCTGTTCTGATACTGGGTCAGCAGCTATTTTTATGTTTTCAAGCTAAAAATATGTTTGTTTACCTAATAGAAATATGACATGATGATTTTTAAGTAAGAACTAAATATTCCCATGTTCTAATTGGTGTTAGTTAAGAGAAATGTAATTACAGCTATTCGGGTTGTTACAAAAAGTACGGCAAAACTTTCAGGAAACTTTCTTCACACACAAAGAGAGAAAATATGTTATGTAGACATGTGTCCGGAAATGCTTACTTTCGATGTTACAGCTTATTTTATTACTTCTCTTCAAATCACATTAATCATGGAATGGAAGCACACAGCAACAGAACGTACCTGCGTGACTTCAAACACTTTGTTTCAGGAAATGTTCAAAATGTCCTCCGTTAGCGAAGATACATCCATCCACCCTCCGTCGCATGGAATACCTGATGCGCTGACGCAGCCCTGTAGAATGGCGTGTTGTATCACACCCGTCCACAATACGAGCACGAAGAGTCTCTACATTTGATGCCGGGGTTGCGCAGCCAAGAGCTTTCAAATGCCTCCATAATTGAAAGTCAAGAGGGTTGAGGTCAGGAGAGCGTGGAGGCCATGGAATTGGTCCGTCTCTACTAATCCATCGGTCACCGAATCTGTTGTTGAGAAGCCTACGAACACTTCGACTAATGTGTGCAGGAGCTCCATCGTGCATTAACCACATGTAGTGTCGTACTTGTAAAGGCACATGTTCTAGCAGCACAGGAAGAGTATCGTGTATGAAATTATGATAACGTGCTCCATTGAACGTAGGTGGAAGAACATGGGGCCCAATCAAGACATCACCAACCATGCCTGCCCAAACGTTCACAGAAAATCTGTGTTGATGACGTGATTGCACAATTGTGTCCGGACTCTCGTCAGCCCACACATGTTGATTGTGAAAATTTACAATTTGATCACGTTGGAATGAAGCCTCATCCGTAAAGAGAACATTTGCACAGAAATGAGGATTGACACATAGTTTGATGAACCATTCGCAGAAGTGTACCCGTGGAGGCCAATCAGCTGCTGATAGTGCCTGCACACGCTGTACATGGCACGGAAAGAACTGGTTCTCCCGTAGCACTCTCCGTACAGTGACGTGGTCAACGTTACCTTGTACAGCAGCAACTTCTCTGACGCTGACATTGGGGTTATCGTCAACTGCATGAAGAATTGCCTCGTCCATGGCAGGTGTCCTCGTCGTTATAGGTCTTCCCCAGTCGCAAGTCATAGGCTGGAATGTTCCGTGCTCCCTAAGACGCCGATCAATTGCTTCGAACGTCTTCCTGTCGGGACACCTTCGTTCTGGAAATCTGCCTCGATACAAACGTACCGCGCCACGGCTATTTCCCCGTGCTAATCCATACATCAAATGGGCATCTGCCAACTCCGCATTTGTAAACATTGCACTGACTGCAAAACCACATTCGTGAGGAACACTAACCTATTGATGATACGTACTGATGTGCTTGATGCTAGTACTGTAGAGCAATGAGTCGCATGTCAACACAAGCACCGAAGTCAACAATACCTTCCTTCAATTGGGCCAAAGGGCGGTGAATCGAGGAAGTACAGTGCATACTGACGAAACTAAAATGAGCTCTAACATGGAAATTAAGCGTTTCCGGACACATGTCCACATAGCATCTTTTCTTTATTTGCATGTGAGGAATGTTTCCTGAAAGTTTTGCCGTACCTTTTTGTAACACCCTGTATAGAAATGTAAAATTTACTTGTACATAATTTAATTACTTTCTTCATTTAATAAAGCTAATCGCTCTGTTCACCTGTAAATGACAGGGTGATCATTCTTTAACGAAGTAAAATGATATTGCAAGTTAATGAAACATACTTTTGCAATGATAAAACATATAATTAATAATCTATATAGAAACAGATTCTTTCTTGTCTTTGTGTGAAATTATTCACTTTTAATTCATGTTAATTTCTATGTTATTTTGTGAGATGGATGTAAAAATTTTAATTGTATAAACCTAAAAACTTAATATGTAACAATGACAGTAATTGTATAAAAACCATATAAATACAGGCGATTTTTACACTGCCAGAGGCATGTCTGAGGTTGGTCTGAGGTGAATTTTACGTCGGTCATGAGATAGTGTTAAGTCAATTTTACACATGTAGTTCGCTGCTGAACATCTAACATTCGAAATAAAACTCTTTGTGAACAAGAAATACTGGAATGTTTTTAACCATTGCATGATTCCAGTGTGGCAATGCAGTAACATCAAGATGTACCTACAGCAGCATTAAGAAGCAACACCCTGGATTACACGAGATACGTATTGCATATTTATTGGAGGATATCCATAATATGACATGGTATTCTGTTTTTTCTAGTGTTAAGCAACGACATACACCCCAAACTTCACCACGTCAAAACATTTTCGCCACGTTCTATTACAACATTGTGAAAGGAGCTGGGATATGTATAAAACTGCATCGTATGCTAATGGTTATTAAGTTTCTGGCGAAATAATTGTTTACAATATACTGTGCCATATATCAGTTTTGCGACATAAATGGAAACAGGTACCTGTATCGTAAAAGTCGTCGTGTGAGATTAATAAAGGACCAACAACAACAGTCAACAGCCAGTACCACGGATTGTCAGGTGAGTACCAAAACATTATTTACGTAACTGAATATTGAAACAGTGAACTATCAGGAAGTGAAATTGCATGTTTATGTGAGGAAAAATTAATTGTGTGTAACATACTTTGAAAATATAATAGGAAAGATAGTTTTCGGAAGCTTTTTTATCATATCAAGTTGTCCAATGTTAGTCAAAATGAGTAGTAGCAATATATTTCCGGTATGTGACCAAGACAGAATCACAACAACATCGAGTCAGCAGCCGCATGCATCGACCCCGAATCTAATCTCACAAAGCCAAGAGAATCCATGAAGCAGTATAACATAACCTTCCCATGGATTTTAACAATCAGGAAATATATTAGATCAACTTTGTAAACTATTACATAGAAAACTGTCGCAGCAAAATAAAAAAATAGAGAGGACGCCGATAATAATTTAAGAAAAATACACAATATTCTCGTAAAAATGGACCAGAAACTAGGAGCATTTAGGGATGTTAAAAAGGTAAATAGACATATACTGAGTGTAAATGAAAGATTGGAGAATGTAGAAACTGAAGTGGATAGTTTAGAGAATTTTGCTGTTATTGAATTACAGCTAGTTAACAAACGCATTGGTGTAGTCGATGAACGAGTAAAAAGAACAGAAAGCATTGTCATTGACGAATGCGACAAACGAAAATCAGAGTTCCGTAACATACAAACTTATACTGAAACGGAAAATAATTTAACTGATGAGAAACTAAAATTAAATTTTATGCTTGTCTCAGAGGAAATTTCTTCAGTAAACAGATAAGTAAATACGTATCAAATAACCTTCACACAGTCAACTGTAAAGTTGTAAATCTAAAGACTAATATATTTAGTAATATATATAGTGGTAATAACATGTTTCAAAACAAATATAATAACGACATAAAAGTTTTATGGGTACGGTACCGCGTCATAATGTAAAAAACTACTGCTAGCTTTGCAGTGTCCTTTATATTTTGTTGTTACTGTTCACTGCGCATGCCATTACGTCATAATTTTTAAGAAAAGTTAGTTAGTTTCGTTGGCCACTTAAGGAAGAAGGAGAGGGAACTTTATTTTAATAGGTTATTACGGTGGAGGGAGAACGTAACCTCTGTTGTCTATTGGCTCTTGTGTTATTTGCCATGATTGGTGGTCACCGTCGAATGAGAATTTGGCTGCTATTTACCAACTGCTGGACGGCGGCCACGCAGCGGCAGTTACTCGCAGGTAGTGGTTGGTTGGTTGGTTGTTTGGGGAAGGAGAACAGACAGCGTGGTCATCGGTCTCATCGGATTAGGGAAGAATGGGGAAGGAAGTCGGCCGTGCCCTTTCAGAGGAACCATCCCGGCATTTGCCTGGAGTGATTTAGGGAAATCACGGAAAACCTAAATCAGGATGACCGGACCCGGGATTGAACCGTCGTCCTCCCGAATGCGAGTCCAGTGTCTAACCACTGCGCCACCTCGCTCGGTTCGCAGGTAGTGCTCGTGCCTCGTGTTGACAGTGCGGTCTGCTGGGCTCTTATTGTTGGCAGCCAAGATGGGCAAGCCTGAATCCATCCTCCCTGTTGATGCTATTAGAGTGTTTAAGTATTTCGATGGCCTCTCTGATTTTACATTTCGTCATAACTGGCTCCTTGGCCAATTTGCTTTTGTGTAGTCTTGATGATGTTCTGCCATTGCAGAGTTGTGTTGCCCTAGACGAATATAGCGCTCGTGCTCCCGAATGCGCGTTGCTATTGGCTCGCCGATGTATGCCTCTCCATATTCGCTTTCCACCTTGTAACCGCCAGCAGTGTGTAATGCATCCACCTTGTCCTTAGCCGAGCCTAGCACCTCCTGGATCCAACGACCACTATCGAAGACAGGCTGCACCCCAACGCGGAGAAGGTGTTTGCCTATTTGGTCAGTAACTTTTTTCACATAGGGTAAGCGCACTGTTGGCTGCAGTTTGTCTATTTCTTGCTTATCTTTCTTACTTGTATTCGTCAACAAGGCTGTGTGGGTCGACTTATGGCTGTAGCCATTGGCTAGAAACGTTGTGCGTAGCCTTTTAAGCTCAAGTGTGATGTTTTGAGCATCACTTACGCGCTGCGCACAGATTGCCAAAGAACGGATGACAGAGTTCTTCTACGCTGGGTTGTGGTAGGATTGGGCTTGCAGATACCTGTCTGGATGTGTATGATTGCGATATATTCTATGCCCCAGTGTGCCCTCCGTTCTCCTGTATAATTCGACGTCGATAAATGGAATTGCACCATTCTTTTCTACTTCGAGCGTGAAATGTATCTTCCTGTGCATATTGTTCAAATATTCGTGAAACTTGTGTAGCTCCGTTTCACCATGAGGCCATATAGTGAACGTGTCGTCCACGTATCTGAACCAGCAACGTGGGTGTAAAGGAGCTGAACCGAGGGCCGTTGCTTCAAAGGCTTCCATTAAGATGTCGGCTGCCAGGGGAGATAGGTGAGACCCCATTGCTACACCGTCTGTCTGCTCGTAGTATTTTCCTTGCCATTTAAAGTACGTTGAAGTCAGGCACAACTCAACCAGGTCGCATATATCTGGCAGGACATGCTCCTGAACGATGCGGATAGTTTCATCTACTGGCACGTTCGTAAACAGTGATTTCACGTCAAAGCTGACGATGATGTCCGTACGTAAAATTGTTTTTCCCTTTAGGTGTTCTATAAAGAGCATCGAGTTCTTCACATAAGAGTCCGCCTTGCCAACTAGACGTTTTAATATGCAGGCTGGATACTTTCCCAAATTGTAAGTAGGCGAATTGATCCCATTCACTATTGGCCTCAAAGAATAACTTACGTTATGTATCTTTGGAATACGGCAAATTCTGGGAGAGACTGGTACTTTGGGAATAAGACCCTTCGCTGTGTCAGCGTCAATTCTCGAGTCCTTAATCGCAGCCTACGTCTTTCGAATTATCTTCGCCGTAGGGTCCGCCCTTAGTTCTTTGTAGATGGAATCTTTTAATAATTCTTTCATCTTGTCTTCGTACTGCAAGGTGTCTAAGATGACTGTAGCATTACCTTTGTCTGCTGTTAATATCACAATTTCGTCGTTGTTCTGCAGTTCCTTTATAGCCGCCCTTTCCTCTCGGTTAACGTTGTGTCTCGGTGGCTTGGCACGTAGTAGAACTCGAACGGTTTCCTGTCTAATTTTCTCAGCTTATATCGCAGATGTGTGCCGGATTGCTGTTTCCTCGGATTCAATAATTTCTTCCGTGGGAATCCAATCCGGCGCGACGGCAAAGTTTAGTCCTTTAGCTAGTTCTTCTGTAACTGCGTTGCTGATGGGATGAGATGAAAGGTTCCCCACTTTTCCAGATGTACCCAATCGAGGAGTAGTGTACCGTGTCGTCTTTGCTAGCTGCTCAAATTTCTTCTTCTGGCGAATGCCGGCGGTTTCACTAGTTGCTATACACTTGCAGGTCAGTGATTCTGTCGACGTTATTCCAGTCGGCAGGCGATAACGTAGATGATAGCGGAAGGTGTATTTGCAGCAACTGTTTGTTGTTGAAGACAAGTTCTCTCCGCACCTGCTGAATACGCTCCTTCAGAAGAAATTTACTGTCTCGCCTGTAGATGCTGCTAGCTTTGTGAGTGTCGATGTTAAATTTAAACTGAAGAAATTTAGGTACAATGTCATGATCCCAACACCTCTTCAGGTAGATAAGATCGCTGAGAAGTTTCTCTTTGTTCTTCCTGAATGTTTCCAGTTTGCGGATGTTGCTGTATGTTTCCTGCCCATACAGGTTGCTAATACAATTGCGTAGGCTTCCGCGGTAAGAGTCAGTCGACATAAATGTTTTCTGGGTATGGTATCGCGGCATAATGTAAAAAATTACTGCTGCTGGAAAAAAATAATAAGCGATAACCTATTAAAATAAAGTTCCCTCTTCTTCTTCCTTAAGTGACCAATGAAACTAACAATCTTTTTCAAAATTATGAGGTAATGGCATGTGCAACAAAATATAGAGGCCATTGCATAGCTAGGACGCACCATTAGACCCAGAAGGACCCCGCTGTAACCAGTAGTGTTTTACGTTATGACTCGGTACCATACCCAGAAAACTTTTATGTCGACTGACTCTGGCCGCGGAAGCCTACGCAATTAAATCACAATAACGTTAGTCTGAAAATTTTTCTGGGTGATTTTAAACTATGCCCTGTATATTATTTGTACTGCTGTAACGACAGCTTAGCACCAGGCATGCCAGAACATGTGAAGGTGAAATTTGCTAACAGATATTTAGATGGACAAGTATTATCCTGGGCTACCAACATGTTAACACAGAAATGACGTTTGCAAAGTTTGGAAAATTATTTTTTAACAAATTTTGGTCAGAAAGTAAGCAGGTGCGAATAAAATCCGAATTTTTGTTCGGAAGTAGATGTCGCAAAGGAGAGATGAGACTGTGCGAATTTTGTGAAAAGCACTTTAGGACTTTATCACACTTACATAAACTACCTGACGAATTAATCCAAATTAACGCGCTGAAGCGAGTTTTACCTGGCTGTGTTCAGTGGATCTTGTTTACGGACCAGACGACACAACTGAGGAATTTCTGAAATATGTAGATAAATATAAAGCATTTTGGGACTTCATGGTGACAGAAACCTGTGAAGATAGTAGTAAAGTAGAAAATAAATTTAATCATAGTACAGATGATTTGATTAACTCATCTCCTTTGATGAAGTTTCCCAGTTGGAATATACTTTCGTATTAACGAGGACTTTGACCTCTGCTTTTTTATGTAGTGAAATGTCCCCTCTTTTACCCATTTTTAAAGCTCACAATTAGTAATATCTAGCGATTAAACAATCGATATTACGAAACTGATAATCAAAGTGTACAAAGTATTACACCAGTTAATCGAGCGAGGTGGCGCAGTGGTTAGCACATTGGACTCGCATTCGGGAGGACGACGGTTCAATCCCGTCTCCGGCCATCCTGATTTAGGTTTTCCTTGATTTCCCTAAATCGCTTCAGGCAAATGCCGGGATGGTTCCTTTGAAAGGGCACGGCAGATTTCCTTCCCCATCCTTCCCTCACCCGAGCTTGCGCTCCGTCTCTAATGACCTCGTTGTCGACGGAACGTTAAACACTAATCTACTAATCTACTACACCAGTTAAATGTGAGATCGCCACTGGACAGGTACTTTCCTGTACCTTGTACTCTGCACATTAATACCTGCAGTAAGCCAACAATCCAATGTCACATAGAACAATAGATACAAAATTCAACAATATAATTATTGCACTGAATAACTCTCATAAATTTTCCAATTAATCCCATTAAATATAGTACTCAAAATGTAATTACTACAAATAACATTAAAGATGTGTATTGTGTTTAATAATTAAGCCAGATACTGTATTTATACACATTTCTATCCTCTGGATTTATGCTGACTTGATTATCTATTTGATTCGTGATATTGATGTTTGATGATATGAGGTACAATAATTTGCTTAAAACACTTTGATGATATTTTCTGAGGTTTAATATGATCAACCCTCAGGGGGTGAACTGCGTGTACCATGTGTCTGGCAACCACAAGGGCCCCAGCTAGTGTAGTATCTGCTTGAACATCTTTATACTTTGGTACTAGATTCCTTATTTGCACCATTTACTTTCTCGTCATATGTTTCAATCAATTTGCGTGTGTGAGGTGCTTTGCTGATTTGAAGATACCATCTTAGCCATCTATATTGATAGGAACTGAAAACAATATGAATTTTGAAGAGGGGTATACTAACTAGGTATTACACATGCTTTTGCCTACTTAACATTCTAGTTGATCAGCAGGAACTATAGATAATCTTGGTCACTCGTATAACATATGGTATTATTTCACATCTTTATGATTTTACAATTATTTAATGTCATATGAATCTGAAATACTTCATACATATATGATCGAATGTTCAGCACGATTATTTTGGTGACTTTTAGCGACAATTGAGATCAATTTCAATGCATACTCTTAGCCTATTTGAAGATTACACGTGACACACATTCAATGAATTTTAATGATTTAATTATGATTTACTTTATCTTGATTTTAATGAATACCATTGCTCTGCAGTAAATCTGGTGTCGTCTCTGAAAATTTTTGATTTATATGGTTTAGGGGTGTTTTGATTGCAATTGTCTTAGAGCGACAATAGTATTATTAGTGGATTTTTGGCTGCATGGTTACAGATGACCAAAGTCTTTATGAGTTATATGCGTTGGATGATTAGTCTGTGGAGGGAATCCGTCAGATAAGAGATATTTCGGTTGGATGCTCTGGCTAGACATCAACCATTTCTTGGAAACACTAACTACATATGCTTGGTGATTATGTTCCAGTATGTCAAGTGGATTACTCTGCTCTGCGTTATGCTTTGTATTTTTACCTATATTTGATTCTGTAATTTTTTCGTGTCATGTTTTCTGTATTGGATGTTAGCATTCATCATATGTTCTTTGGTGCTTTGTTGCTCAACATTGTCATGTGGTATATTGATGCTCATCTTAATCATTTATATTTTCTGCACATGATCATCTGACCAATATATTTCTGTTTTATAAAATTTCTTATGTATTTGCATGGATAGCTGCATCAAACCAGTCTCAGGACTGAAGACAACAACAACAACAACAACAACATGTATTATTTACACATACATATATGTATTCTGTTTTGTCTCTCAATTTAACCTCCATGTCTGAGTGTGCCACAGAATCTTTGACATCACCTTCGTTGAACCACTTATGCTTGGATGTGCTTTCACACCAATGTCATGACATCAATGGTATATAGAGAATTGTTATTGTGTTTCTTCAACTGCTTGTTCAGGATACTATTGAATACTTACACTGCTTTTCTTATTAAATCGTTTAAGTGCCAACATACGCATTTATCTTCAAATAACCATAATGTGGTGTGAAATAATTAGATAGTGACTGAACATTGCCTACAAAATCATTTTGACCCGTTTTATGACATTATGAACATGAATAACTTTGTTTATCTGGAATATTTTGCCATATCTGACATGAGTTGTAAACATTGTCTGTTGTCTGTAAGACATTTCTTGTGAGCGGAACTTCATCATCAAGTCCAGTTTGTGCCTCATGAACCCTATTTAATAATATTCTGCTTCTATGAGCTGGATAGGAAACTTCAGTTCTTATTTCCTGGAATGGAAAATCATAACTTTCAGGTTTGCCCAATCGTCGCAAATGTAGGCCTTGAACTTTTTCAGTTTGGTTTGAGGTATCTCATGCCAAATTCTTCTTTCATGTAATTCTTCTGACTATATCCGTTTGATCTGCTTTTAAGTTGTGATATCACGATATATATATATATATATATATATATATATATATATATATATATATATATATATATATATATATATACAGAGTGAAAGGCGGTATGGAATCTGGCATCTTAATCATCGACAGCGATTGCAGTGGGACCTCTAGAAAACATCTGCATTCCCATGCTAAAATCGTGAATTTATTTGCACTACTTCGTCTACTAGATGCGAAACCTGATTTCTTTGTACCCTCCTCCAACTGTCCCAAAGATTAGTACCAACTTTTATTCTTGCCTCTTTCAGGTCCATTACATTTTTTTTTTTTTTTTTTTTTGGTGTCTTATGTTACCGGTAAGACTAGCAACGTGCTTTCCGAATAATGTCCAAACTTGGTTACTATTTGTATCTGTTATCACCATGGTCCCACTAATTATGCCTTTCAACACTGAGTCTGGTAACTGCATGCTGTTTAGTACATATCTCAATGCATTATTATTTTTAGTATTACTACTCTATCGATGGGGTTGTGGAAACATCAGGCCTATTACCGTTAGGGAAAGAGTGTAATTCGAAACTGAACATTTCGCAATTAGCGGTGTTAGGACGAATCATGCAGAACGGTATCTGTGAGAGGTGTAATGCGCGTTAGGTGGAACAGCGCATAGGACTGACGGCGTGATTTTACTGTATGCGCTATCCAACAGACAGGGACTAGTAGCACCCATGACAGACTCCAACATACATGCGTACTCGTATCGAATTTTCTCACTGTAAATCTCTAAGCAGTGTGGCAGACGTATGCCATACACAAACGATGAATACGTGGATATGCTTCTGGTCCTTGGTGCATCTGATAACTGGGCTGGTGTTTCCACTCGTGAATATGCTGCTAGAAATCCTTATGAACGATATCCAGACAAAATGTGTTTCGTCATATGGAGCTGCTCCTTCGTGAGTCAGGTTCTCTCCCTCCACCACCGCATGACAGAGGTCGTCCACCGTCGCCGTACTCCAACTAGTGAGGAAGCTATTCTGGAGGTCTAGACTAAGAACCTCAGCAAAGTACATGTAGCGTACCCAAGCAGCTGCATGTCTCGCAATGCATGGTCGTTAACGTGCTACACGAGCATGGGCTGCATCCCTATCATTATGCTTCCAAGCAATACCTGCATTCTGCAGATCGCCATCAGCGGAAGCAATTCTGTGAATGATTCCAACAACAACAGGAAGCCAAAGAGGACTTCGTCAACAAGATAATATGCTCGGATGAAGAAGCATTCACTCCTGAAGGTGTCTTCAATATGCACAATGCCCACCATTGGTGCGAGGTTAATCCGCACATCACATGCGACTGTCGATATCAAGTTCACTTTGGTATCAATGTCTGGGCTAGAATATTAGGCGACAGGTGTTTGGGCTCCTACATGTTGCCTGACCACTTGACTGCACGAAGGCATCATGCATTCCTCTCAAACTATCTTCCTGATTCACTGGAAGATGTTCCACTATATGTTCGGCAGAGGATATGGTTCCAACGTGATGGTGCACCTCCTCACTCTGGAATTAATGTGTGATAGTATTTGGACAGAACGTTTACAGGGGAATGGCTCGGACGTGGAGGTCCAGTTGTATGGCCACAGCGTTCACCTGACCTAAATCCCCTGGATTTCTTCCTTTAGTGACACCTGAAGGAGCACGTGTACTCTACTCCACCGACGAATGTGGAAAAATTGTTAGCGTGTGTTCACGCTGCTCTTGTTACTGTGGACGCAGCTCTGCTATGAAGGGTCCAGAGCTGTATGGTCTGGTGGATTGCGCAATGTTTGGACGTGCAGGGAGGTCGCTTTGAGCATCTATTGTTCGAGAACAACGTATTCTCTTCTGACGGTCATGCGGCCATTAATATGGACATTCTTATTGTCACTGGTTGCTAATGTGCGACATCGGTCAAATTACATCTACATCTACATCTATAAGAATACTCTGCAAATCACATTTAAATGCCTGTCAGAGGGTTCATCGAACCACCTTCACAATTCTCTATTGTTCCTATCTCGCATAGCGCGCGGAAATAATGAACACCTATCTCTTTCCGTAGGAGCTCTGATTTCCCTTATTTTATCTTGGTGATCGTTCCTCCCTATGAAAGTCGGTGTCAACAAAGTATTTTCGCATTCGGAGGATTAATTTGGTGATTGGAATTTCGTGAGAAGATTCCGTCGCAACGAAAAACGCCTTTCTTTTAATAATGTCAAGCGTAAATCCTGTATCATTTCTGTGACACTCTCTCCCATCTTTCGCGATAATACAAAACGTGCTGCCTTTCTTTGAACTTTTTCGATGTATTTCGTCAGTCCTATCTGGTAAGGATCCCACACTGCGCAGCAGTATTCTAAAAGAGGACGGACAAGCATAGTTTAGGCTGTCTCCTTAGTTGGTCTGTTACATTTTCTAAGTCTTTGGTTAGCCTTCCCCACAACATTTTCTATGCGTTCCTTCCAATTTAAATTGTTCGTAATCGTAATACCTAGGTATTTATTTGAATTTACGGCTTTTAGAATAGACTGATTTATCGTGTAATCGAAGTTTAACGCGTTCCTTTTAGCACTCATGTTGATGACCTCACAAGTAGATGTTGTGTTATTGTACTGTGCTATCACCTTTAGCTTCTCGAAATTTATATTGTTTTTGTAGTTAATCTGTCTTATGACATGTCATTTGTTTCCACTGTCACTTTCTTATTTCTGTAACCACGTATTTGTTATGTTCAGCATTACAAAATGTTGTAAATTTAAGATACATGTGACCTAAGGAACGGTGTATAATACAGTATGTAATGTCAGAATGAAATTAGGAAATAAAAAAAATGGACCCCAATCCAAAATCGAACCCACGTCCTCCTGAATGCTAACCCAAAACTCTATGCTTTGCACCATCTGTAAAACATAACTAATATTTGGTGACAGACGTGTTTACCAAATATGTCGTGACAGTGTTGCAAGATTGCCTCTCTTTAAAGCCCTTCTTCTGCCAGATATACTCGCCGGACGAAATTTCATGACAGACATTTTTTTATCACTGGCATGTGAAGAGTCGCGCTGCGGAGCCTGGGTGCGCGAATTTTGTACATCCTATATATATATATATATATATATATATATATATATATATATATATATATATATATATATATATATATATCAGAAAATGCAAAGGAGAATGCCCTGCTGTCTGTTAAGTGAAATCCAGGTAGTGCATAAAACTGTACAGAGTTCATACACTCATAGGCTGTGGTACAACTAAAACATTGATATATCTTTACGTACTACACGGATATGTAATAAAAATGGAGGTTCCAATTTCAAAAAAAAAGCAATTGACATTCGTCTGATCTATGCCAGCGCCATCTAACGGGCCAACCATAGCGCCATCAGGTTTCCCCCTTCAAGGTAGACAAGTTTCATTCTTTGTAGTTTTTTTCGTTTGACGCGTATTTCGTGAGATAGTTGACGGGGCATGGCACTTAGCTAGTTTTACATGTTTGCACTTCACATATCCTTCTGGCTGTGGCTATTCCCTATTAAAGCGCACACACAAATAGCGCTCAGGTAGCTATGCCACTACACTATCTGTTAGCCAACGACGTTTAAACCATTGCCAGAAGATGTAATGTCCTCCAGATGTTATAAGCTGTCTTTCTTGCTTTCGCTTACGCCATAGTCCCGTAGCGATCGTAGGGTTGGCGTGGTTACAACGGATTTGGCAATGTTAGTTTTTTAGAGATGGCTGGATGCCCTTCCTGCCGCCATCCCGTAGCCCCCAGGACGAAATCAGTGTACCCCAACTGTCTGCTATAAGGATTAGCCCAGTAGGTAGTAGAGCTAAAGAGGAATGGACATCCCTAAAAAGGGCAATCCGAGACATTGGAAAGAAAACATAGGTACAAAGAGACAAACCATGGGAAACAGACGAAATGCTTTAGATTTTTGATGAAAGAAGGAAGTACAAAAATGTTCAGGGAAATTAAGAAACACAGAAATATAAGTCACTGGGGAATGAAATAAATAGGAGGTGCAGGGAAGCTAAAACAAACTGGCTGCATGAAGAACGAGAAGAAATCTAAATGATTGTCGGAACGACTGACTCAGCTCATAGAATGGTCAAAACAACCTTCGGCAAAGCTAAAGGCAGGTGTGCCAACATTGAGAGTCGAACGCAATTTCCACTGTTAAATGCAGACGACAGAGCGGATACGCGGAACGAATACACTGAAAGTCCCTATGAGGGGAGAGATTTGTGTGATGTGATAGGAGAAGAAACAGGAGTCGATTTAGAAGAGACAGGGGATCCAGTATTAGAATCAGAGATTAAACGAGCTTCAGAGGAGTTAAGATCAATTAAGGCAGTAGGGATAGATAACATTCCACCAGAATTTTTGAAATAATTTGGGGGGGTGGGGGTAGGGGGAAGTGGCAACAAAATGACTATTCACGTTGGTGTGAAGAACGTATGAGTCTGGCAATATACCATCTGACTTTCGGAAAGAACAATCAGCTTAACAGCTAATGCTTCCAAGATTCTGACAAGAATAATATACATAAAATTGGAGAAGAAAATTGAGGATGAGTAATGGTAAATGCACCAGACAAACAATTTTGACGTTGCGGTTGGTAATAGCAGATACACTAAAGAAAATTCAAGACATGTTCTTAGGATTTGTATACTTGGTAGAGGCGTTCGATAATGTGAAATGGAGCTATATGTTCAAATACTGGCACAAATAGGGCTAAGTTATAGGTAGAGTGAGACATTATAGAATATATACAAAGATGGAGAGGGAATAATAAGAGCGGACGACCTAGAACGAAGTGCTCTGATTAAAAAGGGTGTAAGACAGGGATGTAGTCTTTCACTGTTACAGTTCAATGTATATATCGAGGAAGCACTGCTGGAAATAATAAAAGGTTCAGAAGTGGAATGAAAATATTTATATGATCTGCTAAACGGAATGAACGGTGAAATGAATGCAGAATATGGTGCGAGAATAAATCGAAAAAAGACGAAAGTAATGAGAAGTAGGAGAAATGAGAACAGCGAGAAACTTAAAATCTGGATTGATGGTCACAAAATAGATGAAGGTAATTCTACTACCTAGGTACCAAAATATCCAATGGCGGACGGAGCAAGGAGGATATCAAAATCAGACTAGCACTTGCCGAAGTGGAATTCCTGTCCGAGATAAATCTACTAGTATCAAATGCAATCCTTAATTCGAGGAAAAAATTTCTGAGAATGTACGTTTGGAACACAGCATTGTATGGTAGTGAAACATGGATTGTGGGAAAACCTGAGCAGAGGAGAATTGAAGCATTTGAGATGTGGTGCTACAGACGAAGCTTGAAAATTATGTGGACTGATAAGGTAAGGAATGAGGAGGTTCTGCGCAGAATGGGAGAGGAAAGGGATATGTGGAGAACACTGACAAGAGATAGGATGGCAGGACATCTGTTAAGACAGGAATGACTTCCATGGTACTAGAGGGAGATGTAGAGGTCAGAACTGGAGAGGTAGGCAGAGATCGGAATACATCCAGCAAATAATTGGGGACGTATGTTGCATGTGCTAGTCTGAGATGAAGACGTTGGCACGGAAGAGGAATTTGTGGCAGGCTGCTTCAAACCAGTCAAAAGACGGATGACTCAAATCAGTTCCACGACAATCCTCGTATCTTGAATTTTCTCAGGGGCTTTTCCACATAATTTTCTTGTATAGATTTATGTGTTTAAAACATTTGGACTAATACTGTCACACAATGTCCATATTTCTTCTTCATCTGTTGATAGTTTGTTCGGTATCGCGTAATTTAAATGATAATAAATGATTGATTGAATAATTCATGCAACGATAACCGTGCCGTTATTCTTATTGTATGAAATAGTTATGAAAAATAGAAATAATGAATAATTTCTCTTTTGTGTATGTTAAAAGCCACGGCTGATTTATCTCGGGGTGCTGTCACCAACAATAGCACACATAACCCCACGTGAAGACATCCGTCCTACTCACGATGGATTAAAATCCTTTTTAACTATTACGCGATAATACAATTAAACAATTCTTAATTATTTTTCTGAGGGGCAGAATCGACAAGACAATGAAACAAAAACCACTCATCCTTCTTCCACAAAAAAAATCACAGATAGTAATATTTGTGATTCTGATGGCACAGATAACTCTTCTCCAGTGGTAAGTCTCTGTAATTTATTTCTACTATTTTTTTACCGGAGGCAATGCCATATCGGTATACCGTATATTCATTGAATGGACGACGTCCTCGGTTCACCCACAGTTACGTTTGTACCAGGACCATATAGTTTTGAAAGTATTTCCATCAGTTTATCCGACAGAACTCATATAGTTGCCAATTTGTCATTTACTCTCCGTGCTCTTCGATCACATTTCTCATCGAAACGTAACTCACATGAGATTTAACAGAATCATTTCAGTGACATCACAGAAAGAAAGGCTGACCTACCTGTTTTAGGATCTCACAGACTCTTTTTTGGTTCACCATACGGTTTATACACAGCAGCCAATAATTAAAAGCCAAGTATAATTGTATCTAATGCTTTCTAGCTACCCCTCAAAAACTCTTCGACTCTCAATATTAGTCGTGTTCACCACAATACTCATAATATTAACGTTCATAATAACTTGAAGAGATGATTTTATATCTTATTTTTCTTTAGACTGAATCCGTTGAACAGCTTCCACATTGTCATTATCATTTTAGGTATAAATATCTGAAATGTCTTGAGAATCAGTTGAAGGATCAATGTTGTCATCACTGGAGTGCTTTTCTTCTTCAGAAATATTCTCGTCTCTGTCAGATGCATTTTCTAAGGGTTCCAATAGCTCATTGTAAAGATTTCGTTCTGTCGTGATAGCCATACAGAAATTGCTACGAAAGATACGTGAACTGCGTCTGAATATAATGGCTGATAAAATGTATCTGTTAGTGATAATATGCCATAATAATCTGAACGCAGTCAGCACCGACGCACATTTCAGCAATACGGAAACCGATATTTCCTGTGTCATAAAAAACCGTTACGTGCATACATCACTCATATAAAAATATAACCTGTGATGTTTGTACATTCTGCGAATTTTGAAGTCCCCCGGGTAAGAATGACACATTAAGTTTTACCAAGGGGGATAAAAGTACTGTTTCTTTAATTTGAGCTTTAATGTATTTACAGTGTTTAAAAAAATTGTCATAAAGGCATTCAAATATTTAAAAGTTATGGAAGAACAAGTTCCTTTTCGGGCTATATTGACCCAAAGATAACGGCAGGGTTAATGTCAATCCATAATTAATGTTCATGCTTGATGTTCATCAGTGCGTACCCCATAACGAATATAGAGTTATTAAGGATCCTCAACACAGGATTATACACCCAACCGGTTGCATATAATTGTCTGGTATGGTGAGCTATATTTCGACATCTATTAAGGATGCATTCATCAGAATGAAATTTTGAGAATTACATTGCGAGGAAGCAATGGTCGGAATTTAGAGCAGCTATGCACAAGTCAAAAATAAAATACAACAAGTTCAGACTTTGCATTTGTGCCTAGTTAGGAGCAACATCAGACAAAACAGTTGTTTGCTACTAGTTGGCTGTATTGCATTTTGTTGAAACATTTCTACGGTTGCTGAGAAACAGCCATGTTTATAACTGGTTTTTCAGGAGCTTAATCAACAAGCCATTACTTCAAGGTTTACTACCAATAGTAATTTCAAAGATAATTTCTTTTTTACATGTTTTGCTTAAAATTCTTCTGCTTTTTTAATTAGCTGGTGAATTAAAATCTATATTCATAATCTGTGGATGAAACTTATTTACTGACTTCTCTCACAACAGCGTAAGGTAAGCATGGTAGATTTCCGTGCTCTGGCCCTGACAGGGAAATCGGGACCGAACGATTGGTGTATCGTCCTGTGCCAATGGCTTCATCAGTTGCGGTTTGGAGGGCGATGTGGTTAGCACACAGCTCTCCCGGTCATCGCTGGGCTTCTTGACCTTAGTGCCACTACTATTCGGTAGAAATGGAAATGAAGTCTCATGCTTCTTGACAGAGCGTAGGGGAACGACGCGGGAGACCAGCACCGCCGTACTAGGCAAGGTCCTAATGGAGGTAGTTTGCCGTTGCCTTCCTCCGACCGTCATGGGGATGAATGATGATGATGAAGACGACACAATAACACCCAGTCATCTCGGGACAGGTGAAAATCCCTGACCCCGTCGGGAATCGAACCTGTGCATCCTATGCTCGGGAGGCGAGACCGCTACCACGAGGCCACAAGCTACTTACACTAATCGTTAGATTAGCTACTAAGTTGGCCTCACAATGCTGGCTGACCCTTTACCAGTGCCCTCACCAAGCAAATCTCACTTGCAGTACCGGAATCGAACTCAGGTCCGCCGCATGGCATGAAGTGCACCGAAAACTCAGCTACGGATGAGGACACCAATGTGTAAGAATAAACGAAATTAATTATGTCGATCTAACCTGAAATATATAAGGTAATTTTAGATCACTATCCAGTTACGAAAAACGTTCTCCTTTCCCCTTTCATAGAGTTAAATTTATTGCTGTCAGTTATTGTTTACCTGGGCAGAATACTACAGATGATCCTCTCAGCGAAACAATCGCAGTTAATACAGAAAAGTGTTTGTAAAATAGGTTATAGAAGACATAATGGATCTGGAAAATTTAACTTTGCATATTGTGGCTACGACAATATTCCTGATCTCTTACAGCTCTGTTTTTATATGCACTTTCAAAGGTTCACAGCTAATCGTTGTTCCATACAGAAGCTAGCACGCAACAATAACATTTATGATAGCAAACGATAATAATCGTAGCTCTTACGGTGGGCGCATTCACGGAGCGTTAAGCATAGTTTTCAAGGAAGAAATACCTCCAATACATTTCTGAAATAGACGCTACTTAATACAAAAGCCCGAAGTCACGTAAGGGAGCTCTGCTACTAAACGAGATCACGTATCGCAAGTATTTCACGTTGAACGATACGGAAATAAGCTGAGAACAGGGAGTAGTAGCGAACAAAGAGGGGGTGTGGGACGGGGGTGGGGGGCAGGAGAGATTACGGAGCAGCAGGGGAGAGGGACAGAGCGGGAGGTGGAGAAGCAGAATCAGGCCGAAAGAGTGAGTGGGGAGGGTGACGGGGGTGCACGGAAAGAAGGGGACTATGAGGAAAGCGGGTTGGGGTCCTGAAGGATGGCGAAAGGGGCAGGCAGAATGAGAGAGGGGCAAGAGTGATATTAGAACAAATCTGCCGGGAAGCAGTCGCAGTCTGCGAAACTGTGTGGAAATTTTATTGGGCTGGGGTGCGGTGGAACGGTCGTCGTCCGCCAAAGGATTTCCTGAAGAGTTTGCGAGTCTCCCCCGAACCCCGTATCGTCTATTACCTGCTACCGGACTTTGCATCTCATTTAAGACACAAAAGTCTACGTTTAAACTCCACTTTACCTCTTTCTATTTCCTTAAGCCCTGGTAAGGATTACATAACATTAATAGAATAAACTGCAGCATCTGTTATAATTTAGGACTGATTTTAAATCTACGAACCTGGATGGGATCTTTTACTTCGAAGACATTTTTGCACCTTGCCTTAGGATAGCACATTTATTTCTTTTTAGAGCTGGTAGTGAATGCAGCGACTGAGTCTCATATCTAAAATACTGTTTACCTGGAGTCGAACTGTCTAGGAAGCATACGGTCATTACACGGAGTAACACTGTTTACTACCACCGTTTTCTGTTATTAACTTCTCTCCCAAGAACTGTACGTTCTCTATCTGACTCATTACAATGTTTCAGCTACGAAGACTAGGATGTAAAACGTAAGAACTGTGCTCAAAAATAAAGAAGGAAATGAACAGAGTTATAATGTATCATAGTTATTTTCACACCACTCACCACCTCCTTCTCTCCACACCCTCCCCCCCCCCCCCCCCACCTCTCCCCGCGCCAAACACACACACACACACACACACACACACACACACACACATACACTCACGCGGATTTATTTCCGATTGTACCTCTTGGCTACATTTTTCTTGCTTTTCCGAAAAAAAGCCACGTTTTGAGTTCGGGTTTTGCACGGCCAACAGCTTTACTCTTCCAGGGCGTTTTAACGATTCCTTCTTTTCTCAGAACCTTCTTTTTATGTTTTAGGTACATCGTCAACCTTGGTTATAGTTGTTGGGTGGCAACGTGATCACTGGTTCGACTCTTGTAATTATTTATCATCTAAGAGTGGTTGTTTTTGGTGGGTCTGGAACTTTCTTATTTATGGGATATTGTTATTTACTAGAACATTCTACGCATGTGTAAGTTGGAGCATTCTATGCATATATTTCGTGTATCGTCACTAAACACAGTGCAATTGTTACTGGGTACGGCTGCAGGGTACTAGCTTTGGAAGTTATCGGACTAGATGGTCGAAAGTATGACGCAGGTTCTGTCAGCTGTTCCTGAACGTAAATAATAGCAACAAATAGCGCATTAATGGACGAATAATCCAATACTGAACAATTCACGATTTCTGACGTATTGGAAACAGGATTTTCGAAACGATATGTTCATTGACTTACGATGATATCCTCCGTACATGTCAGGTAACTGTTATTTTATTACATATAACATAACAATCCGACACACGTCATTGTACATGGTGTTAAAAAAGGTGTCGAGTAGTTCATGAGGTTGTAGTAACCATCCAAACAAGAAAAAAGGTACAATAAACATCTGCTCTAAAATACATAACTTCAGTTATTACACATTACACCTGTTCGTCTTCGATGCTATGAAACATTTGTTCTATTGCAAGCTCTTAGCTTTCCGTATTTTTGGAGGAAGTAGCTTTGACCTAAACAAGAAAAATGTCAAATAAACATGGGCTCCAAAATCCATTCCTTAAGAGCTGTGACCTCTTGGTTAATAGATGAGATGTGTTTCACGCGTTCTGACTGTCCATCGTACTGTGATACAGCTTCCGCTTTTTTTTCTGCATGAAATTTTCTTTTCATTAGTTACCCACATCGATTGCTTGTTTGTGCTGCGAATCTGCTTGAAATTTTTATCGGAAATGAGTTATCATAGATAGTGGTCAATGTTTGAAGATTTGTATTAATTTTTCGTCAGTATTGTTGACTTTTTACCAAGTTAGCCCTTCATGACTGGCTTTCGATGTCAGCATCGCAAGTGGAGACATATCTCTAAATTTTTGTACAGAACTTTAGACCGCTCAAATGAGAAGTTCTGTCTAGACAGTTGGCGGTGGCTAGCTGTCACGTCCTTCGAGTGAATTGGCGCTTTTACTAACAAGTAGATTCATCATCTGTGGCATGTGATCAAACTGATTGACTACGATAAACGTTTTATTTAACGAAACTTTCCTTCCCTCTGCAATGGTACAATGGCACCTTAGCTGGCTGGCATATTGTACAGTCAACAAACAGAGAGAAACAACACTTCTGCGCAATTTACCAGCACTGGCTCCCCATTTTGTCCAAACAACAATCCACAAAATGACTACTAGGACCAGAATCTTTGTATTGGTGTTATTCTAGTACTTTATAATCATAAACGCACTGCATAGTCTTATTCCCATATGTCAGGCCGTTGTGATCCTGCTTACTGACATCAAAATTCTGTTCAATTTATTGCGAGCTTATTTAGTCCAGTTAAATCAATATTTCCGTCAATGGTGACAGTTTGGGTTTTGGCTTGTAGCGCTCACGTTGTACTTGGTATGTCTGAGCTTTTCTTTTGGAATTTTCGTAATACTTTAATTGCACTGTTCTGACTAGATCGGCTGTTTAGATAGCAAATTTTCTGTGACGAAAAGTCAACGGACGTTTTGGATTTAAACTATCAATCGTTTGTTTTCTAAAACCATGACTGGGAAGTACGAAACGGAATTACTAGGGTAGCTCCTACAACTTCACATATAGATTTTGTCTTACGTCTCTGAGAGATCAGCAAATACAATTATTTCAATTTTTTAGTTGCACTCCAGTCAAAAATGGTTCAAATGGCTCTGAGCACTATGGGACTTACCTTCTTAGGTTATCAGTCCCCTAGAACTTAGAACTACTTAAACCTAACTAACCTAAGGACATCACACACATCCATGAGCGAGGCACGATTCGAACCTGCAACAGTTGCGTTTTGCATCACTTCGATTCCGACAGTTCCGGAACCGGTACAGAAAATTGGAATAGAGATTAACATAAACATTATTTCCGCCCTTTTTATTGCTCATGAGAACCACACATTGCTTGTTGTACCACCATACAGCGAGACCTTCAGAGGTGGTGGTCCAGATTCCTATATACATCGGTACCTCTAATACCCAGTAACACGTCCTCTTGCATTGATGCATGCCTGTGTTCGTCGTGGCATACTATCTACAAGTTCATCAAGGCACTGTTGGTGCAGATTGTCCCATTCTTCGACGTCGATTCGGCGTAGATCACTCAGAGTGGTTGGTGGGTTACGTTGGCCATAAAGAGCCTTTTCAGTCTATCCCAGGCATGTTCGAAAGGGTTCATGTCTGGAGAACATGCTGGCCACTCTAGTCGAACGATGTCGTTATCTCGAAGGAAGTCATTCACAAGACATACACGATGGTCCGCGAATTGTCGAATGCCTCGCCAATATGCTGCAGATATGGAGGATGGCATTCATGTATCGTGCAGCCCTTACGCCGCCTTCCATGACCACCAGGGGCGTACGTCGGCCCCACGTAAAGCCCCCCTCCCCCTCCCCAAAGACAACAGGGAACCTCCACCTTGCTGTACTCGCTGGACAGTGTATCTAAGGCTTTCAACCTGACCGTGTTGCCTCCAAATACGTCTCCGACGATTGTCTGGTGGAAGGCATATGCGACACTCATCGGTTAAGAGAACGTGATGCCAAAACTGAGCGGTCCACTCGGCATGTTGATGGGCCCATCTGTACCGCGCTCCCTGGTGTCGTGGTTGCAAAGATGGACCTCGCCATGGTCGTCGTGAGTGAAGTTGCCCATGATGCAGCCTATTGCGCACAGTTCGAGTCGTAACACGACGTGGGTGCACGAAAAGCATGGCGGCGTGGCTGTCAGGGTTCCTCCGAGCCATAATCCGTAATGTAATGTAATGTGTGTGAAATCTTATGGGACTTAACAGCTAAGGTCATCAGTCCTTAAGCTTACACACTACTTAACCTAAATTATCCTAAGGAGAAACACACACACCCATGCCCGAGGGAGGACTCGAACCTAAGCCGGGATCAGCCGAACAGTCATAATCCGTAGGCAGCGGTCATACACTGCAGTAGTAGCCCTTGGCCGGCCTAAGAAAGGCATGTCACCGACAGTGCCTGTGTCTCTGTACATCTTCCATGTCCGAACAACCTCGCTTTGGTTAACTCCGAGACTCCTGGACACTTCCCTTGTTGGGAGCCCTTCCTGGCACAAAGTAACAATGCCGATGCGATCGAACGCGGAATTGACCGACTAGGCATGGTTGAGCTACACACAACACTAGCCGTGGATCTCCTTCATGGTGGAAAGACTGGAACTGCTCGGCTGTCGGACCCCCTCCGTCTAATAGGCGCTGCTCATGCATGGTTGTTTACATCTCTGGGCAGGTTTACAGACATCGTCTTCTTCTTCTTGCGTTACGGCCTCTGTAGGACCACGGGTAGCTCTTTCGTGGACTGCATTTTCCTCTTCTTCTCCAAGAACCTCTTCATTCTTTCTCTTCCTCTCTCCCGCTCTTCTTCCGAGATCTTCAGTCTCCGTTTCCCCTGGCGGCTCCACTGGTGACATTCTAATCTTTTCGTGTATTCTTCTCTGTCATTGATCTCCGGCATGTTTGTCGGTGTATATTTGTTCCTCCAATTTTCCTCTCCTTCGACATTTCCAACAAGTCCTTCCGAAGTTCAACAATCCACTTGATTCCTGCCTTTCCCCTTGTCCTCCCTGTTGTTTCCCACACACTCTTCTTCATTCTGTCCATACTCATCCTAACTACATGCCCAGCAAACCTTGCCCTTTTGAGTCCGATTTCCCCGGATATTGTTCTCATGTTCTGGTACAATTCGTCCCTAGGTCTTCGCATCCACCTCTCTCCACCTCTGTTGGGACCTAGTATTTTTCTCAATATTTTTCTCTCTTCTTTCTCTAGTTGTTCTGCCCTATTTCATCCTAGTGTCATCGTCTCCGCAGCATATAATACTGCATTCCTCACTGTTGCCTTGTAGTGGCTTATCTTTGCCTCTGTGGATATATTCTTTTTATTGTACATCTCTCTCGTCATGCAGAAGCTTGACCTCATCTTCTTTATCCTCTCTGTTATTCCCTCCTTGCTCCTGTTCCTTCCTGTTATGAATTCTCCCAGGTATTTAAATTTGTCCCCCATTTTCACAGTGCCTTCCGGTGTTTCCCAGTCTGTTGTGGTGTTTAATGTCTTTGTCTTGTTATAGGCGATCCTCAGTCCCACCTTTCTGGCTACCTTACTTAAGTTGAGGAGTTGTGTCTTTGCATCTTCTTCCGTCTCACTTACTATTGCTATGTCATCTGCAAAGGCTAGGCAATCCACTTGAGCCCTGTTGTCCTTTTAGTCCCACACATGGGTCTTTGGTATTCCCATTTCCTTCTGTATTGTTCTCCACTGCCTGATCACTTCGTCCAGCGCTATGTTGAACAACAATGGCGACAATCCATCTCCCCGTTTAACACCAGTCTTGATCTCAAATTCTTCTGACAGTGCTCCTCTGAATCTCACCCTTGCTTTTGTGTCTGTCAGAATTTCTTTTATGAGTTCTTGTGTAGTACCAACAAGTCCTCCGTTCGTCAGGATCCTAACAAAAGTCTGTCTGTCGATGGAGTCATATGCCTTTGTGAAGTCCACGAAGGTAATTTCTGACTTTTTTATTGTTTAGGGCCCTATGTTCTGTCAGTTGCTTCAGGATAAATATCTGTTCTACATAACCTCTTCCCTTCCTAAATCCCGCTTGGTAGTCGCCATCTGTACTTTCTACCTGTTCTTCTACTCTCTCGAGCAATAGTTTTGACAGCACCTTGTTTCCGACCTCTAGTAGCGATTTTCCTCTGTAGTTGTTTGCATCTCTCTTGTCCCCCTTCTTGTGTATTGGTGCTACAATTGCAATCTTCCATCCTTTTGGCAACTTCTTTGTCTCCAGATCTGGTGAATTATGTTGGTCATGTTGCCTATTGCTTTGCTGTCTCCCCACTTTATCGTCTCGGCTGCTATACCATCCTCTGCAGTTGCCTTATTATTCTTCAGATCGCTTATGCCATGTGCGACTTCATCCCTGGTTGGAGGGCGTGGCTCTCTCTCTTCTGTGTCAGTCCCCAGTTCCAGCTCTTCTTCAGGTGGTTCGCAGTTCAGCAGGTCGTGAAAGTGCTCTGCAAAAATCCGACAGTTCTCCTTCGCACTGACAGCCGGCTCCCCTTTCTTATCTCTTATAAACAGTTGTGTACCCTTGTCTCCAACCAGACTATTTTTGAATTTCCCGAAAAAGTGTCAGCTGTTGTTTTTCCTGAAGTTGGTTTCAATCTCTTCCAGTTCCTGCTTCATCTTCTGTCTTCTGGTCTATTTTATTTCTCGGGCCACTTCCTTTCTTGCTCCTAAGAAAACTTCCCATTTTTCCGGGTCCTTCTTGCTGCTCCAGTCTCTCCAGGCTTTCCTGCGAGCCTCTACCGTTTCCTCACATTCCCTGTCCCACCACCAGTGTTTCCGTTTCTTTTCTTCCTTTCGCCATAGTTCAGCCTGTTTCGCAATATTTCGCTTCATGTCGTCCCATTCATTGAATAATTCAATTCCTTCCTCGTATCTGGATCGAATGTGTCTTAATTTGTCTCTGTCTACCTCTATGTTTTCTGTTCTTCTATTCGTCTGTGGCAGTCTGCCCCTGCTTGGAATCGAAAGGCACTTAACTTCTGTAAGATAGTGATCCGATTCTATTCTTGTGTTCTTCCTGACCTTTGTGTTCATGATCTCTTTAGCATTTTTCCAGCTGATTGCTATATGGTCAATTTGGAATTCCCCAAGGCGGGTGCATGGGTTTTCCCATGTATTTTTCTTACACGGTTTGGCCCTGAAGTGTGTTGTCATCAATCTCATTTTGTGTTCTCGACACAGTTCAATTAGTCTTTCTCCATTTTTGTTTGTCCGCTGGTGTGTAGGGTACTCACCCACTACTCCTTTATGGTGCTTCTCTCTTCCAATCTGTGCATTATAATCTCCTACTAGTATATTTACATGTCTATATGGTATGTTTTTCAGTGTATCATCTAGCTCTTGCCAGAAACTATCAGCAACTTTCTTGTCTTTCCTGTTCTTGTCATTTGTAGGTGCATGTCCATTTATTATTGTATACGTGTTCCTTGCTTGAAAAGTCTGTGTTGATATCATTTCTGACCTGCTCTTCATTTCAGTTATGCCATCCTCGTATCTCTTGTCTACTATGAACCCTGTACCAAAGCATCTAGGTTCATGTCTTTCCTTTCCCACTTTAACTCCTGGTTTCCCCTTCAGTATTATGAAGACCTCTGACTCCACTGTGTCTTCGTCAGTGTATCCTGTTTCTTGCATCGCTAATATTCCAACGCTTTCTTTCATTTCATCTATTACCTGTTTAAGTTTACCAGTCTTAATCATTGTCTGTACATTTATGGTTCCAATTCTGAAAGTCTTTTAAGTTTTAATCTTCTTTGAGTTTCTTGGGATCTCCGACTCTTCCCTTATACACTTTTTGGCAGGTATCCCCTCTGGGGTAATCTCGATTCCATCGGGCGATCCATTCCATGAGCTAAAATATTTTTTGATGGGATGGCTCATGTCCGTCTAGTTACACGACTGAAGTTGTTAGCCCCAGAAGATGTGTTCAGGCCGCCCCTGACATGGGGACACAGACGCCTTTGGTAGCCGCCCCTAGCATGGAGTACCGCCGCTACCTGATATGTTTCAGTGGCTCTTCCGCTCTCTCTGCCGTTGGGAAGCGACGTCCCTCTTCCGCCTTCGAGACCGTTGGCCGGGCCTCGCCTGTAACCCTAGGTAGGGGCCCTAACTGGGTGCTACCATCCGGAGCCAGATGGACCCAGGTTTTTTTACGAGGTTGTTACTCCTCCTCCTTCCCCATGATTTGCGAGATGGGGCCCCGGGCTTGGGACCGGCAACGGCGGAGTTGATTAGAGACATCTCTGAACAGTCAAAAAAAGTTTTGCATCATCCCGGTTCCCAGAACTCCTGAAGATAGACGTTGACTGTGGATATTGTATCACAAACACAGTTCCTTTGACTGTTTAGAGACATCTCTGAACAGTCAAAGGAACTGTTTTTGTGATACAATATCCACATCCAACGTCTATGTTCAGGGGTTCTGGGAACCAGGATGATGCAAAACTCTTTGATGTGTGCATATTATTTTCCTCTATATACGTAATACGTTTGTATGGAATCTTCAGAATGCGGGTACTACTCGCACTTGTCCGATTCTAATTTAATTTCACTTTCGACGCTGCCGTAGCTTTAGCATTCGTCCGTTATTGGACTTTCCAGGCATTTTGGATTCCTTTCGACGAGATCTTCCCTCGGACGCGATTTCAATAATTCCGAGTATATTTACAAGTTACACAAGACGAACGTCGCTCATTATTATTAAATTTCAATTTGATAACGATTTTAAATAATATTCCGGTGAATATTTTTGCTATTTTAATTTGTGTCCTATTAGCTCTTTGCAAGGCGATTCAAATCAGTGTCACAGCTCAATGCGTTTTTACGTCACCAATTTATATCTTTACACAAGTTAATTCGTAGCAATCGCCCGAATGCGCATGGTACGATGACGTCACTTGCAAAACACACCGTGTAACAACACGCTCTAGCTGACACGATATTATTGCACTTGGCCTCCAGTGGCCGTTGAAACAAACGTGATGTTATTGTAAATAATTGCAATGGTTACTAACACCCAAACCACTAGAGGTCAAACAATCAGGTCAGTACCAAACGTTGTATATCGAAAGAGTATCAGCCAAAACTCTGACATAGCCCGTGGTGTGTACTGTCGTCTAAGAGAATGTGTGTAAACAGTAAGTAATAGACAACACATGACCTACGGAAAACAGGAAAGCACAACTGTGAGTTCCTGTTGGGTAGTGTTAGCGTGGGGAAGTTGGTAGAGATTTAGTTTGTCGTACCAAGGGTCCGGGGTTTGAGCCCTACTCTACCGAGTTTTTGCACTAATGTACATATGAAAGTGTTAAATGGTGCAACATGTTCCTGACATGTAAAAGTATTTTTCGGAGTTTAATGAAATGTTTCGCTTCGTTTACTTGAAAATAACCAACCTACAGAGTACAATGTATTTTTACAGAATAAATACAGGCAAGCGGAACAGTAGAATAAATCTGCAATTGCATCACAAGGTCACAAGTATTAACGTTAGTAATAATAATAACAATATTAACAATAAATATAAGAATTATAATCGACTGCTAGACGGCAGCACCGTCGTACATTTATAAATTCCGGCAGTAGCTTGTTGTCCCATACAACAGTTTCATATGTACTACAGTATAAATTTTGGCATGAACAGGCTTTGAAACCGGTACTAAAGCTCTACCCCTATCCACTCTGAGAGAGAATTTTTTAAACCTTTATCTAAAATATGCCAATTCCGATACTTTATGAAGTGTGAAATCAGGTAAAAATACTGAAAAAATTCTCAGGTTGATATTGTTTTCAAAAAGTCACTAGCATAATCTTGCTAGTGAGGTTCTGTCCCAATCCAAATAATATATATTGTGCTGTTCAAGAAGTGCTTTTATTTTTATGTCAAGGACTTTGTTTACAATAGTACGACAAAAGTGATATAAACATATATATGTTGCAAAATAATCTACAAACCTCCCCCCCCCCCACACACACACCTTAATTTTTATTATGGAATAAACGAAAGAAATTTGTTTCCTTGGACTCGCACAAATGTCTGTCAAACTCGGTGCAATGTGGCTTGGCTCAAAATCGTCGTGCTTGACGTCACTGGAGAGGTCCCTTAAATCGGAATCCCCCAAAATATGTTGTATGATTTCTTCTTCTGTTAACCCTAGAAGACAGAAGGATGAATTACTTGTATATAAAAATCAAAGCAGTACTATTTCTTCATAAATCTTAGTGCGAATATTTACTGTATTACGTGCTACTCCAAATATAAACACTTATAAAATCTTAACTGGCATCTCATGCACTTGTTTGGACACCTTATACACGTTGAGTGAAACATTCTCAGTGAAAAATAATTCAGCATTGCAGTACATCAATCAAATGGAAGAAAACACACAGTATTTACCTAACAGACACGCGGCTGTCTCTTCTCGTCGAAGTTTGAAGACCCTCTAGTGGTCGCATTACGGCCGCGCGGAGTGGCTGCGTGGTTTGAGGCGTCTTGTCACGGACTGCGCGGCCCCTACCGCTGGAGGTTCGAGTCCTAGCTCGGTCATGGGTGTATGTGTCGTTCTTAGCATAAGTTAGTTTAAGAAATGTGTAAGACTAGGGATAGATGACCTCAGCAGTTTGGTCCCTTAGGAATTCACACACATACGAACAGATATAGTCACATTACGTAACAAAACAGCTACCAAACGCAGGCCAGGAGCCCGCACGGTCATTGCATTTTGGAATGACGCAGGAAAGTGATGTGTATGAGTTGTGGCAAACTTAAAACCAAACCAGCCGACCGTGCGGGCCAGGGTGGGAAGGGCTATCGACTTTCCCAGGAGCTCCACACAACAAATGCTCACTATTATGGTCTTCCTGGCATATCATCTCATCCTTATTATTTATGACTTAAATATGTACGCCTGGACGACAGTCCATAGTAAAAACTATATCGATGTTTTGGCTGACACTCTGTCGATATATAACCTTTGGTACCGACCTGAGTGTCTGACATCTGGAGGTTTGGGTGTAAGGAAAACGCACCGCACTGTGAATTATTTCAAGACAGCTTTGCACACAAACGAGTGGTTCACCGTGAACTCGTGAAATACCTCTATAACACCTCACGATAACCCGACCGCAGCGGCCTCTCTCCCTAGTACAATAGTACTGTGGTCGGCTAATACATTGTTTATGCAATGTAGGTCTCTTAGTTATGTGCAGTTCAAACCTGACGGAACTTTGTTATAAGGAAATCCAACCGAAAACAGCCGATTTCACTTCAAAATCAGTTTCGACATGAATGCATCTCTTTATCTGATTACTGGATACCCAATATAATGATCCAAAATAACATGTGCTAATAAGATTGGATATCTGTAAGCTAATTACACTCATTATTATTATTCCCGTATCAGACACACATGTCGAACAGAGTTAAAGATGTACTGTGGTTTTGGGCGAAACCTTGACCAAGGTGATGAAGGTCCTATTCTGTGTATTGGTGTGCGCACCATCGACACCGAAGGATATGTTGAAATGGGAGAGGTCTTGGGCTCAATCACAATGAATGGCTTATCTTTACCCCGCACCTGAACTCAGCCTATAAATAATGCAATATCTTAAAAGTACCTGTGCAAGAGTTATTCAGTGTCTTCTTGCATTTATCAGCTGATCATGTGTACATACCTCGTGAAGAAAATGAAAGGTTCTTGAAAGCCCACTTTTTCAGGAGTTTATACGGGTCCTCTTTCAGTGTTTCTTAATAAAGTACGATTATGTCGTAGGTATCGTAAAACTAGCTCAAAGTGGAAATTTGGTGGAAGCACTTTGGTTTATTGACAACCTTCGGAGACTTCGGTTTGGTGGCTTTTTTTGCTTTGTCGCTTTGCTGATTTCGTTTGGCTAGTAAAAATATTGTAAGCTGTAATTCTTCGGCATTCATCCATCAGGCTGCATGACACAGAAATTGTAGCGTATATATTTCGTTACATTGCATTGTGGTACATTATGAGACTGGATGAGCAAATTGTAGGTTCTTATGTCGGTTCGCTCATCAAACTACTTTTACAAAATTCTGGAATTTAACTGTAAATTTCGTTTATACGTACTATAAGATACGACATCGAATGTGACACTTTTCGGTCATAGCTTTCAATTTCACTTCGTCTTACCACCTTTGAGTATCTAGCCTCAGGCGCACGGTTCGCTCATCGCTCAATCCTAAAATATCCTAACGAGGTGAGTGGCGGATAATCTGACCGCCTACAGCGCCAGCACCAGCATAAAAGCGGCTTCTAAATAGCTTATTTATATTCATGAGGTACTTAAAAAACAATTTATTTTAAATTATAGGAATCTGTTTACGCACAGATTACATCCTGATTGCTGTAAATAACAATTCCATAGTAATAGAAGTCCTAAACACACTGCGTCAATATTCGTTTTGTTTGCCACTGCCAAATACGGCCTGCTAAAACGTGCCACCTGCTCTGCAAAGAGGACACGCTCATTTCGAATCATTCTTTTCAGTCCTAGATCGTGCAACTGAAGTTCAGGTTTTTTGTAACCAAATTGAGTTTAACGGGACAATATTGCAGAAAACACACATAAACGTTATTAATTAACAAAAATAAGTAACTTCATGTGTTTTAACGTGCAGTTTCAGCATACAGAGACCCTACGACTCAAATATTATATTTCTCTGTAGCATCTATTTGTGACACAAGCCATAAAACGATCAGTATGATAAAATGTTTTATAATTTATTAGAATTTATAGTAAGTTCATTTATAATAAAAAAAGTTGGGAAAAATGTGGTTCTCAGGTTGCAGATTCAAAGGCAGGTTCCCACGAAGTTATTTCTGTCACGCATTACAACTTCCACTTTCTTCCATGTATTTTGCGTAACCGAAATATTATGAATAGCACATTGTTTTGAACCCAGCAAAAACGTTAAATTCTGGTTCAAGTAAACGTGGGTAGCTGAATCAGTTCATTGGTTGGAGCAACTACTTCCAGTAGAACAACACATTTTTCGTTACTTTTGCATTAAAAAGAGAAAACCTTCTTGTTGACTATTTAAAGTTGAAGAATCTCAGCTTCGAGATAAAAATGTAAAACTAACCGCTGTTGAAGTTATTACATTTCGAATTCACCTCCGTAGACGTATATCTGAGTCAAAGTCAAAGAATTGGAGGCACTATGAGAACAGTTTAATTTACTAGTTCACTAAAGGGTTGTATATTGCAGTTCTTATCCCTGCGTAGATACAGAGCAATTATATTAACTTCCTCTGTTTTATATGCTGGTCTCACATTAGAAGTAATGTTAGTAGAGAAGGAAAAATACATTTTAATGGGTATGCCTTCCCCATAATCACATTACATAACCTTGTCCACTAAAACCTTTCTTGAGGAATGTCCTTAGATATAC
The DNA here is from genome assembly GCF_021461385.2 of Schistocerca piceifrons. Taxonomy (NCBI): domain Eukaryota; kingdom Metazoa; phylum Arthropoda; class Insecta; order Orthoptera; family Acrididae; genus Schistocerca; species Schistocerca piceifrons. The sequence continues at coordinate 884,774,748 of NC_060139.1, forward strand.
TTGCGACATCGTAATGACTGAGGAGGTCATACAATGACATGCCTTTTCTCTATGTTACGAGCATTTCATTAGAGTTTCGTGAGAAGTATCATTATTTCAGTACAAGTTTTTCTTTTTTATTCATTAGTTTTATAATTGGTTTGATGCGGCCTCCCACGAGTTCTTCTCCCGTGTCAAGCTTTTCATCCAAAAATAGCACTTGCACCTTACGTTCTCATGTATTTGCTCGTTATGTTCCAATATCTGTCTTCCCCTATAATTTTTGACCTCCACATGTCCCTAGAGAACTGTGAAAGTTTTTCTTGATGTCGTAACACATATCCCATTAACCTGTCCCATCTTCTTGTCATGGTTTAACAATGTTCAGTTCCTCATCGATTCTGCAGAGAATTACCTCATTCCTTATCTCATACATCCACGATATCTCTAACACTTCGATTCTCTCCTTTTCCGCTGTTCCCACAGTGTACAGTCGACAGTTCAACAGTAATTTGCTATAGCTTACTGCATTTCGTTGTAAGCGTCTGAAGACGAGTCCTCTCTTACATGAACATCGGAAGAGAACTAATGTCGTACCTGCTGCCAATTTTCATACATCGTGAGCAATGATAATCATATCACACTTTCTTGATGCACTTTCAACAAAGACATATTTTGCTTTGAAGTAACAGAAAAGACCTACGCTTCACTTCATTAATATAATAACTCTTTCGGTATTGGCTGCGCGACTTAGTCTTCTGACTGTCAATGAAAAGAGTAAGCTGAGTTCAGAACATCATCGGTGCATCCACAACCGATGTTAATTTCAGATTTGAAACTTTTCGTCCTGCGGTAACATCATCGTGTCCGACCAAAAAGAATTTGGAAACATTGATTACCACAAATAAAATAGGTGAATTTATTTTACACGTGCATAAAGCTGTTCATAAATTGAGTTATCGGCCTCTATATTTTCCATCTTCCACATGGTTTCATTTTGCACTCGATATGATCGACTTCGGACAATGTGTTTGATATCTTTAAAATTTCAGTACACAGAATTTTTTAACTCCTGTGATGGCGTAAGATTTCTTTTCAATTCTTGGCATACCGAACGTCGGAAACGGTTCTTGACCACTGCTTATCCACTTGTCAAATACTGCCCACGCACTTAGACTACTCCCCAATAGGTAAATACCCAACACATTGTTGACAATATTTTCTCGATTGCAGCACTTTTAAAACTGAATAGAATATTTGTTCCTGGGTACATGCCCGAAGTGTACACTCTTTGACATAAAACTTGACCGGCGGCCGGCCGCTTCAGAGGCTAAGTCGGCGCCGATCGCGACATGGGACAATAAAACTGGCCACCTCGCTATTTCTCTAAGTCCGGTAAGCTGCACAATCTGGCAACACTGTAGATTGCGGCACTTCCTGGAGGAAAACTTGTCCCATGATGGAGAAACTATAGGCTGATTGCACCTGTGGTCTAGCGGTACCGTGTGTTGTTTCTGTTCATAATGTCAGTGGATCGAGAGCAGCTGGCATAAAATATTTTTATAGCCTCTTCTGCCTGAATACTGAACACGTGAATGTAATAGTAGCGCAGATTCAATCTATTTCGCTTTCTGACACACCGATATCAAAATTTTGTCCAGTAACCATTTTGCGGCAGATTTCCTGCAGACTGTCCTCCTCTGGACGCCGTAATCGGCAAAGCTCCGGGATCCACTTGCTGGCTACCGGCAGTGGCCGTGGCGACAGCTGCGGCGTTGCACTCCCCCGTTCTTTATCGAAAGCGCCTGCTACCGCTCATCGCTTCTGATGATTTAAAACGCTTTATTATTAAATGTTGCTCCACAGATAATTTCTACGATTTCCATTCACACTCAAAAGAACGGAGACAGACGCCGTGATTAGTAAACGGGTATTATATTACATTAATCGGTGAGAGCGGAGTATGGCCCGAAATTAAGTTTATAGACTGGGACGAAATTAAACCACGTCATTACATTCGATCAATTAATAACTGCATCATACCTCGTTTCTTTTCCTTTCAAAGTCAATTATTTGTGCAACTTTTGGCCAATATTCGGATGTTTTCGTCAAGCCAGAGTGAGCGTCTGTGGTGTAAAGTGTATTACAGTCTTGTTTCATTCCTTATGGTAAGTCTATGTGATAAATTGTGTGAATACCTTGCAACGCATGCTCTGTAGCAGTGCAGGAACACTGCACATTTGGTGTTCCATATATGGTTTCATGAACTATTTAACGTTGATCGGAAGTGATATATGACGAACAAAGCTCAAATTCGTATCGTTGACAGTCAATTTGAATCTTTTCAGGAACCATTTTACAGTGAAGCATCTTGGCATTCGGAAAGCAGACATCCATGATATTAACATAATTTACTAAGTTGAAATTGCACGAAGATTGATGTGTAAAGGCATTGTTCAGATTTCGTATAAGGAATTTTTACTAGCAGTTTGCAACTCCATTAATTAAAATTGAAAAGTTGTACTCAGCAGCTTTCATCGAGATTGGAACTGCAATCTCATATAGCCCAAGCATCGCAGCACACAAGGGAACCCTTTTTTTTTTTTTTTTTGTTTTTTCCCACTGAGCTAACGACACACTGCCGGCAACAAGCCCACGATAGTCATTGCGATATTGCCTGAGCCTCAAAACGCAACCTTAAACCCACAAACAGGTGTTATGTATGTGAAGAACGCCGTTCTCGGAGTCCAGAAATTAAATACACTTTATAGGTGTCTCATCTTACAGTGAATTATATCGTATGAGTCTTCGATGTGGAAAACGAATGTCAAGTGAATTTAGCGAAGTAATGCCGGGATACACCCGGAAGTAAATGCTCTATCACAGTGTTGACAAATACTTGCTACGACGGTGCCAATTCTCGCCTCTCTTACGAGGCAGCTCTTCAGCGAAATGCTTGCCGTGATTCTCCGATACGGTTCTTCAGAGGGGAGACGCGCGTGCACGTTCGGTTTTCCTGCGGCGTTCTCCCCTGATGGTTTCTGACGTCGCCTTGTGGGCTATGTATACATTTGAGGCTTTCAATCATCATTAATCCAGAATGATACACGTTTCACCCTCCGGCGTGGAAGAAGGCTGTTGACGCTGACATATCATTTCAACGTTGGGAAAGCAAAACGGATGGTTCAGTGTTCCTCATTCAGCGTAAAGCATGTGAGATAATTTTCCGTAACGTTCGTAATCACCTCAAAATTCAGTCGAAGTAAAAATACATCGGAAGCGTATTTGAACGGAATATAATGTAAGATATTAAACGCTTTGCTCCTCGATGTCGAATGTATCCACGTGCAATCTTTTGCAGCAACGTAGAGAATGTCATGATTACCACGACAATGAAGAAATATGTTGGTAGGGATGGAAGCAAGAAGAGACTCAGTCAACAAATATTCGTTTCCTCATGGCATTCATTTCATTTGACACGTAAGAAGAGGTAAAACTGGATATTACTTTCGTTAACGCGAAAGATATACCAGACATATGGATAACGAGAAAGTATGCGTCTTCATACGTTTCCTCCTTGAAATCTGTATGCTCTATTATATACTAAGTAGTTTGATTATTGTTTCCGTAATGTTACGCTCTTGTTTGGCCCTTAAAGATGAACAGGTTCCAAATACGTGTCTCTGCATGAAAGTAGTTGTTTGAACCCTTCCTGTATTGTTTGTGTTTTTTGCTTGGAATTCATGAAGCAGACCACTGTGCCTTCTCCCCTCGAGGGTTAGGTCTCAAAACTAAACCGTTTTTTATCCAATGGCATAATTTATTCAGACAACATCAGCACAAGACTATCAAACAAAGTCATCCATTTACAGTTGCAACACTCTAACCAGCAGCTGACCGAAGGGTAATCCACGGTCATGGTCCGAAATTAGCAGCTCTCTGCTACTGTGGCAAAGTCCGTACTACATTTTCGATTCCGCAGCACCTGTTTATCTGGTAACGCTGTGTTAAAACAACAGGAATAGTTGCAGAGTTGTGCCAGCATATCTGTCCTCCATTGTCAACTTTATGTATCTCTTTTCTCCTGTAGCGTTGATCACGAGAATTAGAAGTAGATGAGTGTATTGTGCATAACGTAACATTCAGTATTCCCTTCTTTCATAGCCACTCTTCATGTGCATCGATAGCAAATAGGGATGTGAAAACTCTTGCGAGTGAGAGAATGACAATAATAATCGTAACAAGAACAAGCAAATGATGAATGAAGTTTATTGCAATGCAGAACGAGAATGGCTGTGAAAATAAAAATCTATAAAAATAGGTTGATCATTGAGTTGGCACAATGCAAAATCTTCTTAGCATTTTGTTACTGAATTTAGTTCTGGATGTTTGCAGAAAAAAAGGAAAAGTCGATACTTCTCGCTAGTGTAATATAATGTGAACCTTAGAACACGGCTCAAGCAGGTCTCCAAGTAGCTACCAAGGCAGTGCTGCAGTCTGTTCCCTGACACTGCTCTGATGACGGTTAATGCAGATAGTTCCGATTATGAAATACAAAACGTATTGCAGGTTACTTGTTAGGATCGTAACATTAAATTTGCGATGTAGATGGCACATGAACGTGACGACTATCCAGATTACTTATCAATATAAAAAGACAATATTATTTGAATGGAGCAGGATTACTCAACATGAATTTTGAAATTGGGTTACTGACCGCACAGGTGTTAAACGTCGTCAAGAGTATACCAAGTCCCAATCGCACTAACAGTATGAAGCTCGCGGCTTTCACATTGCTATCTGCACCCTACTCCAGAGAGCCCTCGGAGGAGCTGCACTAAGTTGCCGATGTAATGGAAGACCTTCAAACCGATAACAGATCACATATTGAAAAATACAAGCGAATTCTCTTGCAGCTTAAGCTTATTGTAAGTAATCTAAAATGATTGGAGAGCAACATTGTCCTATTCAAAAAAAGTAAAATGTTACACACTGTTGACGTCAAACGGACATTATATACGTCCCGTCTTGTGTCCTACTCATCTATAATATCCGGTATACTATCAAAATGATTATATATAATGGATGCTAATGTAATGCATCGATACCAGATGGTGGGTTCACAACACTATTGATGCGAAAATAAAAAAGCAGTTCGCAAAAGCGCAGCTGTACTTTTTCGTACGTTTTCACCTCCAGATCTACCACAGATAATGTATACTGACAAACTTAGTCATTGTCCCTGTAGTTTTTTCCCTCTTGTTTCAGACCAAGTTGATTAAAAAAAGTACAAATTCGTGACTCTTACAGATGCTTCGAATCTGTTCAGTAATTTTGTCAGTAATTTTGATGTGACTTAAGATCAGTTAGGTCTACGATCATGGCAACCTCTGCGAACTTGTTAGGACACACATGTGACAGGTATCACCTGATTTAAAATTTACTGAAAGGAATTGATACATCGTTTGCTGCAAACCTGGAACAGCTGCCAAGGAATTCCAGCATAAACACTCTCATTGCCACAATCGCGGCTGCAGTATATAACTGATAAACTCGCAAAATGAAAGATGAGACAAGGGGTAGCGTCTGCATGAAATGACCTTGTATTCACAAAATATTCAGAATATTTCATAGAGAAGACATGAAAACGTCAGGCGAATTTAGCAGAATAAATCTGTCCCACAGCTGCAAATCATTGTTATGCCTACAGGATTGCCAAGTGATGCCTACAACGTTGCAGTCAGGACCACGCTGACAGCAAGAAGAACGTGTTTTCGTAGCCTGAATATTTCATGATAGGATCCAGACATCCAATCTGTCGCGAGAGATTCTGCTCTCCAAATTTTTGGCCATGTGCCTACAATTTAGTAATAACCCTCTGATGGCTATTCCCATTGATGTGATTCGGATGACGAGAAAGCCCTGCTATGGGTTATCTATATGTTTACTGAAAGCAAGCGACATTACATAATAGCAGGAAGCCTGTCATATACTTTCAGATAATGTTTCCTGAACCTCAGACATATATCATTTTAGCATCCTTACCCCATCAAAAAGGATTTCTTGTTATTGCATTTGACATACAAGTTACAACTGAAGGCCTCAGGTGTCTTGCTTCCCACATAGCAAACAATGGTTACCACTCTCACTGTCGCATGTCATACCCTAATTCCTTCAGCATCATCTGGTTTAGTTTCGACTACAGTTCGTTATCCTTAGAAATATGTCCATATTTCAAAAAGTATAAGTATCATCTCTATGTAATGTTCACTGCGGGGTTACTCAAGAAGCTTTTCGGATAGAAGCGAAAATCGCTTAGCGGATGAGAACTTTACTTCGTGGTACACCTCAGAACGAAAGAAACAAAATAACAGGAAGAGCAGCAGGCTCTTCATACTGAGCGTGGGCACTGTCAACGCAGCGCCCTTAATTTGGCCATATTCCTCCGAATTTACTTCCCGATAACCCAAAGGCGCTGTCACTACAAAAATATCAGCATATTCACACAGGAATTACTATCCACATGTAATTGCTAGAATACCTTGCTACGTCAGGTATCAGGTATGTGTTATCAGACGCTCGATCTGAGCTGTTAATTTTTATTGAATCAACCTGCTGTGTTAAGGAAATTGATCAGAGTAACTGAATGAGTTTATTATTTTGGTATAATGTATGAAAACCCACTTTTCCCACTTATCGTATCCTAAATATACGTCGACTGGGTTGAGAGGACGGCCGGCGAGGCCGTGCGGTTCTAGGCGCTTCAGTCTGGGACCGCGTGACCGCTACGGTCGCAGGTTCGAATTCTGCCTCGGGCATGGATGCGTGTGATGTCCTTAGGTTAGTTAGGTGAAAGTAGTTCTAGGTTCTAGGGGACTGGTGACCTGAGAAGTTACGTCCCATAGTGCTCAGAGCCATTTGAACCATTTGTGAGTGCTCGGAACCATTAGTTTATAAGTAGGAATGTGTTGATTTACTATAATTTTTTAGTAATGGTCAATTTCAATTCATGATTTTGGTTAGTTTGTATCAAAATCTGATCTGGAAGTGCAGGAACATATTAACTCGTGGCTTCAACTAATCGAGCTGCTACGAGAAATTCATGGTAGAAAGTAATGTTCTTAATTTTGATCTGAAAAAATTAATTTTCAAAGAAGCCATTTGTAGCTTGCATGTGTTTCAATTTGTATTTTGACGGGTTTCTGAAATTCATGGATGAAGGAAAGGTTGCTAATTTAATATGAAAGAATAAGAAGTCACGTTTTGTGAAATGAGTCAGTAGAAATTTACGTGTGAAGCTGATTTTTAGAACAACAGGATTTGAAAGATACGTGGGAATCAGTGAGACCGGTTTCCTGAATTAAATAAAGGGGAACCAGCATAACAGTAATTCGTGTAGCCATGCTATGCAATCTATACACGAACTGTAAGTATTGTGAAAAGTTCTGTGTGTGTATTTATGTATCTTTTGGAAGGGAGGTTTTGGATGGTATATTATTTAATGGTCTCGAGATATTATTAGGAAATCAGTCTAAGTAACTTGTGGAGGTTTTTTTTTTCAGTTGGAATAACGTGCCGCGCACGAATATGAGCGGAACGTAAATTTCAGAATCGCGACCGCGCGAACTTTCCAACCACGCGAGACTTAGTTAACATCGAGGCACATCGATAAGTGAGAGGTGTTTTTGGGATGAGACAGTGATTGAAGAAGTTACAGAATTTTTCTAGAACTAGTCCGCGTTGAGATACGATCATTGCTTTGTCCAATGGTAGTAAGAGTGATAGTGTGTGGCTGTGACATTATGAATCAAGCATTGTGGGCTATCCTTCGTTCCTTCCCGTAGGTGAGACAATGGTTATCTTCGTAAGAAACCATAGGAAGTAGAAATATCTTTATATGAGCTGTTACAAGATCATCTGTTAGGGAATTTAATCCTGTATGTTACTGGCAATACCGTTATTATGTTTTGAGAGATGAAAGTAAGACAGAATGAAACGAAATAGATTGTAGAACGGAGGAGGAGTTGTTATGCAGGTCCAGTTACGATTCCGGTTACTTACGCTTTTTCTTTAAACACCGTCAGGTGATTAACAGTGTACCAAATTTGGGGTTAATACTACAAAATCAAACATTTATCCGTTGTGCATACATTTGTTTATTTATTTCCTTGAGTAAAGAATTTAATTAGTAGTTGCTATGTGGAAGAATCACGCAGTGACACATTTAATGAGAATACACAGGGACCATTTAGCTTTAGTAGGTTTCCGGAACACTTTAGGACCACGCAACTGGTTTGACCTTTATTTTTCTTTCAGTACCCTACCCATCCTCCCTCGTTTTCTATAATTGCTCGAAGGCGTCTGGGAAGTGATAAGGCTAAATTCCTCGAGAGGTTGAGATGATCGTTGATCTCCCACCATGTATTCTCTATATTTTCCCACAGAGTTTCCGAATTCCTTGACCCAGGTGGTAACGACCTCGTAACCTCCGCCCACATATTTTCAATGGGGTTGAGGTCTGGTGATTTTGGCACGAAAGGAAGAAGTTTTATTCTCTGCTGATCTTGGAACCAGTTCTGGACTGCTAGGCTATTATGAATCGGGCTATGATCCTGTAAAGAAATGATCATCCATTAATTTCGAAATTCAGTACTTCTAATACTATGAATACTTAATTTCCATACTGTGAAAAAATTCGACAACTGCAATGGCTGTGTAGTCTAAGCTACAGGTCTATAAATCATTCGGAGGATTCCACAGTCCAAAATACTTTGCTGATAGCTGTTGACAAAAACCTATGCTGACAAGGGGAGGGTGCTGGGACGGAGATCAGGATACAGAGCGAATGGTAATACAGTTTAAGGCGCCAGTTATAACACACAGGTAGGCCTTCTTTCGGAATATGGTTCAAATGGCTCTGAGCACTATGGGACTTAATATCTGAGGTCATCAGTCCCCTAGAACTTAGAACTACTTAAACCTAACGAACCTAAGGACACCACACACATCCATGCCCGAGGCAGGATTCGAACCTGCGACCGTAGCAGTCGCGCGGTTCCAGACTGAAGCGCCTAGAACCGCGAGACCACTCCTATGCTTTGGTAATGATGAGGTCGAATGTAGGTTGTTCAATACAGTGCAGCAGTCTGTTGAACTGTTAGACTCGTTGCATGGTTGTAAAGCTAATCTGCTTCGCTTATTCAAAACGATTGATTGCCTTCACTATAGAATTCTTTCTTCTGTACATCCATTGTCAAAGATATATAGAAGAAAAAAATCTGTTTTATAGTGAGATATTCTCTACGGACTTTACACGTGCTCGTTCGCTCAATGTGTTGCATTTACGGAAGGCGGCCGTGGCCGCTGACGTCACCTGTTCACACCTCGTGCCAACGCGGCCCCGCGCTCGGAGTAAACGCCTGCAGTTGAGGTAAGTGGCTGATTTCAGGAATGTTAATAAAATAATCTTCCCTTCATATTAGTGAGAACTAAATATCACTACGAGTACGTATCTTTATGTAATGCTCGTTGCTCAAGAACAATTCGTGTATGCAACGTTGCTGTTATGACTAAGATCAAGAAATCTGCAAATCGTAACCCAATTCATATATTTGCATGCACCTACGGAATATTAAACATGAAGACAGTTTGTTTCTTAGTCATATAATTTTTAATCAAGGCAATGCGGGCAGTTGCCAGCTGATATCAAAACTGAATGTAAAGGATGAATAATGAAAAAGATATACAAGAAACAAATCTCGAACCCATGAACAACTGTGTACTATCCTGGAAACGTGCTGATCCGGCTATCACACAATTTCAAAGGATGAGAAAACCATCCTGTCCACTTTTCGGGGACGATATATCCTGACAGAAAGCACACTAGGGTGAGCGGCTTTAGGTTGAGACACAAGGAACCTCAAACTACGTCACCAGTACGTTCACTCTCCGATTCCTAGCCCCGTCACCACGCACTTCCAATGTCAAAGTGGCTGGCAGAAACCAGCGCGAACGACCTGGGATTTGGTGATACAGGCCTCGTCTCTCCTGTTTGACAGATGTGTTATCATTCACCCATGCCAGGAGGTGAGGAAATGCACTTACGAAGACGTTGAACACATTTTAATTTTACATGTGGACTTTACTGCGCAGTTATATTCTAAGTTACGAGAAGTGACCTGGAGAAAAAGAGTGTATACCTTGGGGGAAATGTTATAGATCATGACTGTAATGTTAGTAAAGTACTGTAAAGTATATTTTATCTCATGCTTAACTTTAAGAGAAAAATCAGTCAAGGCAGTCAACAGTGAAAAGTACAGCATGCCTCCAAGAAACGTACGAATATCGTACTATTTTAATAAAAGGAAATATAGATCGGTTTATTGGGGCAGGCCAATTCGGGAACAAAGTAAGAACAACCAAATCAGTTACAGGTTCGTATGTGCTGCTAGTTAAAAGAGAAGAAATGAACCGATAAAGAAATAATGCCTTCATTGATTTAGGAATGCTTCGAAATGGAAGGTATAATTTTACTATTATAAAAAACTGGCCTGGATTGAGTTGATTAGCTCAATAATCAATACAAATGGAATAAAATGGGAATATGACGTCTGGAAATGAGTAAGCGAGGACGTCCTTTGTCTACATATCTGCTTCGAATATATGGTATTAAAAACAAGAAATCCATATTTCGAGAGCTGATAGGATGGACAGAAATAAGACAAACATATTCAGTAAACAAGAGCAATGAGTCTGAAATGATTATCTTAAGAGCAATGAGCACTTCCTCACCTTTACCACTGTGAAAAACATCTGTCTTTCTACTTAAAACACTTTTCTTGTACAGAAGAAGTGCGTGTAGCTCTTACGATATGCAGTTTGTCTTGTTTTAGGCCATACTACCGACTCGCAAAGTATGGAAAACCACTTTCCTTAACACCGTGTATATATATTACAGAAGCAATACAAACAACGGAACAGTTAACATTAAAAGTTAAATTCAATTGTGAAAAGATATGCTGCATCACATTTGTTAACAATTTCCTAATCATTCCAGATTTAGAAACAAAATGAACAACATTTTGCAGGTATTACCCGAAAATCGAGAAGATAATAACACTGGAATGTAAGAACAACCACCAATGGTAATGGCAATGAGAAAAAGTAATAAACATAGGAACACAGCAATAAAAACTGATGGCATTAAAAGTATAGCACTTCAGCCACGCCAGGACCAGAATGAGAGAGAAATAGATGCTTAACAAAAGTAAAGCGAATAAAAGTGCTAGCAAACCATTTATGTTTACGAATAATATTCTTTCAAGTAAACATACAAGTGATAGAAACATAGAAACACACTGCAAAATGGACGATGTGGAGTACTCTTTTCTTTGGAAGTGAAAGACTGAATCTGAAAAAATAAAGTATAATCCGCCTACAGGTAACAGGATACTGAATGTTGTGGAAAATGACCAAAACAATGTAGACGGAGATAGAAACGAATCGCAGAGTCGTGTAAGAAGTAAATGTGGAGAGAAGCCTAAGAAGAGAAAAGGTAAGTAGGAAAATTTATGTATATCAGTTTTTTATACACGGCGTCTTTCTTACACATACAATTATCGAACGAGGCACTAAGAAAGAGACTAAGATGATGCCCGGGAAAGCTATATTTCACAGCCGTCAATATCAAAGCAAGGTGGAGATATCAAAATTATACGTGCGACAAAGTAGATTAGTCGCTTCGATAAGAAGTAGAGCCTATCAAAGTAATGAATAAATCGTAGGAGAAACCGGAAATACTCTTAATTGTTCCACACGTCCACTGTTCACACCTGCAGAAGATATATTTCACCGTCTGGGTACAGCATTTCAGCACTCGGCTTCATAATGGCATTCAGTATGTTAATGTAGGCCTCTCCGTTGAGAATTCCTTCTATTCTCCAGAGAGGACCTGCCCCATGAGCCGAAATATAGCCCCATACAGCTACAGATAACCGTCCACTTCTTTGTCTTTCGTTAATATACATTGGCTGGAAGCGTTGTCCTCGTGGGCGGTATACCTAACGCAAAAAACATTTGCGTGTTAATGCAAATATTCACAAATTCAGGGGTTACAATTACTTATCAGATGAGGGATGAACTACTAAAATCATGATATAGGGAACTGTTTATACAGGGCGTTTCAAAAAGAAAGAGCAGATTTCAAACATTTATTTCTCAAAAACTACAAATGATAGAAACACAATTCAAACGTTTCTTGTCAGAGAAAGGTTCAAAGTTTTTCAATGGTCCGCGCAGAAGTTCCATGCAAATCCGCAGTGGCGCTGGCGTTTGTTTGTAGGAAAATGGCGACGACACCACAGGAACGATCATTTTGTGTGCTGCAATTTGCAAAGTTAGAGTCCATTGTTGGTGTGCAACGTGCATTCCGCCGTCAATTCAACAAACAGCCGCCTCGTCATAAGCAAATTTATGAGTGGCATCACAGATTCGTAGAAGATGGTTGCATCTGCAAGCGAAAAAGCACGGGTCGTCCACGCACATCGGATGAAAATGTCGAGCGTGTCCGTGCAGCTTACGAAAGGAGCCCTAGAAAATCCACGGCACGGGCAAGTCACGAACTAAACATGTCTAAAACAACGGTATGGCGCGTTCTGAGTAACCGTCTGCACATGAAGCCGTACAAACTGCAGTTATTGCAAGCATTGCGTCCTGACGACCACAACAAAAGGTTCGAATTTTCAACTGCAATTCTACAGGACATGGAAGAGGACAATTTTGCCGAACGATTAATTTTTTCAGATGAATCAACGTTTCACATTTCTGGTAAAGTTAATCGGCATAACGTACGAATTTGGGCGAGTGAAACTCCGAGGGACGTTATTCAACATGAAAGAGACTCACCAAAGGTTAACGTCTTTTGTGCAATTTCGGTAAACAAAGTTTATGGACCTTTCTTTTTCATGGAGAAAACTATCACAGGAACCATTTACCTGGACATGTTAGAAAACTGGCTATTTCCTCAACTTCAGGAAGATTCAAATCACTTCATCTTCATGCAAGATGGCGCCCCACCACACTTCTCTGAACCTGTACGACGGTACCTAAATAACACCATTCCAGGACGGTGGATTGGAAGAGCAGGAGCACAAGATCAATGTCATCGTCTGTGGCCTCCCAGGTCACCAGACCTTACTCCCTGCGATTTTTATTTGTGGGGGTACATAAAGGACTGTGTTTATGTCCCACCTATGCCCGCTACTCTTCAAGAGGTACGACATCGAATTGTTGCGGCCGTGAATTCGGTAACTAAAGACCAGTTGCGTCGTGTGTGGCAAGAAATGAGATACCGGTTTGATATTTGTCGTGTAACAAATGGTGCTCATATTGAGGTACAGTTTTGATATTTGTTGTGTAACATTTGGTACTCATATTGAGTGAAGAACCGTTGGAATTGTGTTTCTATCATTTGTAGTTTTTGAGAAATAAATGTTTGAAATCTGCTCTTTCTTTTTGAAACGCCCTGTATTTATTATTTTGTGCTTACTACAAATGTAATGTCACTAACAGCATAAACTAATAACTTTATAGAGAAAATTTCGTGTCTCACCTGAACAGGGGCGTCGCTACAGGAAGAAAATATTTTTTCATCCGAAAAGATGACTCTGCTCCAGTCAAAGTCGATATGTTGTGCGGCAAAAGCCATGCGGTCAATCCTCTGATAGTCGGTCAATGACTGCTTTACAGCAGCTCTCCGACAATATAATCCGGCGTCTTTCAGTCTCCTCGCAACAGTCTTTCCGCTGCCGGGAAACTGAGATAGCTCTTTCAGGCCACGGCAACTGAGGAATGGATTAGCACGTATATTCTCCAAAACACGATGATCATCTGCTGCAGTAGACACACGGCGCCGGCCACTTCCTCTTTTCCGCCCTATATAGCCCCTTTCCTGGTAGTCTTTCCACCAGCGTCTAGCTGTTCTTGCCGGTACTCCACACTTTTCTCCAGCTGCTGATGCCGAGTAGTTGCCATGCTCAATCAGTGCAACCACGCGCACCCTACTCTCTCGATTCCACTGCGACTGCATTGCGACTGTCGCCCTTGTGACGTTACCATGCGTTTTATAGAGAGAACCATTTACAATTCAGTGGAGAAACAACGACTGACAAAATAAAAGAATATCTTTTTTCAGTTATCTGACACACACAAAAATATAAACTTCGTTAAAATGCTTTGTCGTTTCTTTCTTAACAGTGATTCTTGACAATCATTAGGCAAAATATTAAACGATGCTGTTGTTCATTTAAGACAGCCCACAAATAAGCAATGAAAGATAAATTAAGGTTTCTGTCCCACTTATAATATCCATGTAATCTATTTGACTTATTACTTGAGTAACATGTTGAAAAAACACTGCGCCCTCTTGACACTGCCACTCGCAGCATGTGACGTCATGAGCAGTGGGCCCAGACACATGGTGTTTGTGTTGACGAAACAGGAACGCTGCTGCAGCCACCGTGGTGTGAAAATAGCAGTCGGTCTTGACCATGATCACATCACTCGGCTACCCAGAAACTGACTCCCATTCTCAAATCCAACGAAACTAGTGAAATCTGCGTTACGCGACTTTTCATCATGACAAAAACACCCTTCCCATACGCTACCAGACTCGAAAGCATTCAGTAAATGAATTTTTCGAAATGTATATAAATCACTTCTGTATCTTTTGACGTAAAACATGGGCATTGATACTGCCCACTGTGCTGCTGCCAGCAGGCCCTTCTTCAGAAGTGGTCTTTTGTATTTTCGAATCGCTGCTCAATTTGATGCTCTAAAGCAAGCCAGAGCTTTATGGGTGTCTAACTTACGGTGTGACTAACACACGATATAACGCTTTAGGAATTATCTGAGGCCGGAAACAATGAAAAAATGTGCGTTATCAAGGAATGGGCTGAAATTAAAATCAGTGATGGTCGCAAGCGAAACGTTACCTAACGTGACCAGGTATTCTATCAATTACACGTCGGAAGGAGCTCCCATATGAGTACACTGATGCTTTTGTATCAAGATCACATTTTGTTCTATCAGGAACTAAATTCGATTGAAACTGGTCCAACTTCACGGCACTACATCAAACCCTCCGGACGCTCGCTATGGTCAACTTGCTCCTCTTAATATTATTTTGTTTCACTCGGTCTGGAGTGTGCTGCAAATTGAAAGGCTCGTTCAGCGGTTCTGAGCACTTTTATAAGCACAATTTTTTGATTGCATCACGGTAAACATTGCATGTAGATGTTATTTCTCTTTCCTTGATGTATAGCCTTTAATAAAAGGGTAATGAGCAGAAGTAAAATTACGTAAGGCTATGCAGAATGTATTAGGTCAGGAAATGAGACGGTGGTAGTCGTAGGCGTGGTTTCCCATGTGGGCAGCAAAATAACTGCTGCGCAGAAGTAAGAAGGATATGAAATGTTGTCTGGAAATAGAAACAATAGCTTTATTGAAAAATAAAATCTGCTACATCCAAAAATGAATTCAAATATCAAGGCGTATACTCCGAAAGTATTTCTCTCCGTTTCTGCTGTTATTTGATGATGTAGGTAAGCACGAACAGTGGTAATACATGGGCTTTAACCATGATACGAGTCACAGACGTGGGAATATTACTCAGAGGGTTAACAATTAGGTTTCCTGCTCTTTTTAGACATGTAGGCATACCGCCATACCTGTCATTCGGACTGCAATGCATCCGCATCCGTTCGTGAAGAATTGCTGCTAAGGAAACGGAATCTTCTTGCCACTAACGTAGTCAAGGACTCACAACGTCGTTCACCTTTGTTGGCAACTGTGTTAGTATGAGAATGATTTGCGGTTGTGGGGCTACATTGTATCTGCTACATCCATTTAATATTTTCTTGTCATCTCGATCAAATATTGTCAATAATTATCACAGAAGGAGTGGTTTTGAGTTAGGAAACGTATTTCAGTTCAAAATGGTCGCTTCATGCGAAAGGTGGTCGTACTCTTCATGTTTCACGTTGGGAGCTGTATACGTCAGCTACGATTATGGTAAGGGCAGTATTTACTACTGTGCGAACAAGGCACTGCTGCAGTAAAGTGCTCAAATTGTGTAACCATAGCTGCTTTTTTTTTTCATTAGTTCCAGTTGTTCTGCAGAAGCTTGATCTTATCAATTCCTTCCGCTAGTGCTCTTTTTTAAGTTCTAATGACTAAAGGACCAAACTGCTAGGGCCAACAGTCCCTAGACGTAGAAACTACTTACACTAACTTTAACTTATTCGAAGGACAACACACACATTCATGCCCGGGGGAGGACCCGAACCTCCGGCAGAAGCGGCCGTGAAATCTGTGACACGCCGCACTCGACCGCGCGGCCACACCGCGCGGCAACTACTATTCTAAAGGTCAAAACTGAGAGACTATTCTTAGCCCTCCGTATCGTATGTGTTTCGAAAACCTCTCAGGATTTGCGACAGTAGTATTCTTCGCGAATGCCAATCTACAACAACCACCAAGTCCCTGAAGAGACTAGAATTATCTGTCACGGACCCGAATTTGTGTTGTTTACATCATCTCGGTGTCAAACAAGACGGTAACAGTCACTGAAGCAATACACGAGGTTATTATTGATGTGCCCGTAGCTCGTGGTCGTGCGGTAGCGTTCTCGCTACCCGCGCCCGGGTTCCCGGGTTCGATTCCCGGCGAGGTCAGGGATTTTCTCTGCCTCGTGATGGCTGGGTGTTGTGTGATGTCCTTAGGTTAGTTAGGTTTAAGTAGTTCTAAGTTCTAGGGGACTGATGACCTTAGAAGACAAGTCCCATAGTGCTCAGAGCCATTTGAACTATTTAACACAAAATGACATTAAAAATTTAAGTTATTCACAAGCAGCTAGTTGAGAATATGTATTAACATTAAATGACACGACGAACCGTTTTGTTCTGCATTTGGATTCAAACCCAGCTCATGCAGACTAAGCAAAGATTTCGTGACTGACGGACACTAACAGTCATTCCTGATTAGGCGTACAGAGAGTGATATACCTCGATTTTAGACAGTATCAGTTAGCAAATATCAACTTTAAATTGCATAACGCAAACATTTTTAACAGACGCGAATTCCTACCCAGCATCTATTGTCCCTGTTAACGAACGACGAGAGATGTTAAATATTGCTTCTTCACAAGTAACTTACTTGAAATGCCGTGAGGTAAAGCTGTGTGTTGGACACGGATTCGAACCCGGAACCTAATCGGATTGCTATCGAAGCACAGTCAAATGTGACATATCGGAATTTTGCGGCAGTAGCTAGATGTTTTAACTGAAATGACGAGACGAAACATTAATTTTTTCCTTCCCAGGACTCCAACCCGGCACCTATCGCTGTTATATTCTAGAGAAAACGAACGTTAAATATAGCTTTGTTGCACCAGCAGTGACATGTGAGCATGTTTGAATTGAAATAATATGACGAAGAGTTCAGCGCTCACTGGGAATAGAGCCCCACACATATCGTTGTTGACTACACACAAAGATAAGTCAGCTACCGAATTGTTCTCCACCAGCTGCTCAGAATAGCATTTTGAACGTACAGTCATCTCGCAAATAGTTCTGCGTCTCACTGGGAGTTAAAAACGTCAGATATCGTTAGTGTTGACAGCGAATGAAAATACATTAAAAATCAAAATTATTATCCACCAGCAGATAGGTGTTCTCATGATAGAGCTTGATAATACATAATTAAATCTTTAGTGCCGGCCAGGATTCGATCCCATTCACACGTAATATGTGAAGGTGTTGAGGAATCCGCAGTTTTGGACAAACAACAAATTGTAGCCGAGCTGTATTGCCACGAAGGGATCAAATTCCGCGTTAAGGGCGGTCTGAGTTGCATTCCCAGTTCAGAACCAATTTTATCGACATACAGAAGCTCAAATAAAAGATGGAATAAGTGTCCTGTGACCATACATAGCGTTTGTGTCGTCGCTTGAAATAAATAACTAGTATAAGAAAGGTTACTGGTGATAGAGTTTCTACATGTCGCCACTCCAGACTTTATTGTGGTTCAACCTACCGTCTACTTAGTAAAGAAGGAATATCATCTGTAATGTGAATTTTCAGACCACGCAGCCATTATATCTCCTTCACTTGGTGTAGCCAGGAGAGAATGGAATCTGTCTCTCCCTATCTAAAATCATTGACAGAAGTGGGAATCGAACCCAGACCATAGGTATAACAACCTACCATCCGTCCAACAGACCACGAAATCCCCTTCTCTGCGAGTCATTTTTCTATCGTAACGCAGTTGCGCCACACTGGATGAGAATTCTGACACACAGGCTCCCTGTAGTAATTTGCAACATGTTCAGTAAATTCATTTACCTGGTTGACCGAATCACCATGAACTAGCTGCCTCGGCTACCCAGTGCATACATTCGACTATTTTGTAATCACAGAAATAAAATCACGTAACTGCCACCTACACACAACTGTCAACAGTGTAGGATGCAGAAGTTTAAATAGGTAGTGTTCCTTTCCACTTGAGCTATTCTATTGCGCTATCTGTTACTAGAAAACGACGCTCAGTCCAAAAGAAAAGCTGCAACTGTTTGTCTCTCAGAAGTCAAGACCTGGCCATATGCATAATCTCACAGTGCTGTGGAATCCAAAAGTTCTGGAGGAATAGTTGCCGAGCTCTGGAGCTGTTGTAGCTACGTGTCAGCTTGTAGCATAGATAAGATGTCGCGAGTTCGAATACATTCAGTGCCACATTTAATAAAACGCAATTCTGCTCTCTGCTGAAGTTATCAATCTAATGGAACTTTGAACTTAATTCCCTTCACTTCTCAACCCAAAGTAGCCGCATGTGGAAAAAGGACTAACTACTGTGACATTTTGTTCTGTTCAGGTTTAATAGACAGCAGGCAGCAGATGCATCTCGAAGATGTGTAGGGAGAGCGCATCGTGCCATAATATGTCAGAAAAGTATTTTCTACATTAGCTGTCGTGTGGTAGTGATATTTTATTCTTCTTCAAACTTTGACAGCTTTAACTCAGAACAAGTTTTCTACATGCATGTAATCAATAAACTGCATGTGCATTGTCAGACTGTCATAGGTAATATCAGAGAATTCGCATATATCGTTGATGATTAATTTCTCTCTCATGTTTACTATTGTTTTAACAACACTAAAGGAAACCTTACGAAAATTGTGCACTGTATTATAAGAAATGAAATAAAACTAACCATGATAACCTTACGACGAAAGTATCTGTACACAAGCATGCCTCTATCGACACGAATTAGAAAAATACTACTCGCTTAGATTTTGATTGGGTCTGTGTTTAATTGGTATGCTGTGTCATACTCAAGAGGTATGCAAATGTGGCATTTCATAAATATAGTTACGTATTCCTAGAAACCCAAAATTCGCTTGTCAGCAGCGGAAAGAGGCGTTACCTGTTGTGCAGCATTGTAAGTTTTTCAACATTGCACTATGAGCTGAAAGCGTTTTCTTGCGATTTCCTTATTGATGTTTGATCTGACTGCTTGTAGCTCTTTCACAGAAGGGATAAAAACGTTAAAGTCAGTGAGACCGGAACTGCGAACCGTAACAGACGCTGTTTCACAGGTCAGCACGTTACCACAGAGCTGGCGAGGAGGTACGGGTCTCAGCTTCCTATTTCGAGGGCAATAGTAACTAGAACTCGTAAACGGCTATTTAAAGGTCGAGATCAGTTGCGATTTCCACCATCAACGACTTTCCTGGGCTGAAAACCGTAAATTTTCAATCTTTTGTTACCCTTCAAGCGATAATAACTCAGATTATTCTATGGAAATGACAGGTAAAATCAAGTGAACTTTGAGGCTTAATTCCGTGCACACCAGGAAGTGACTCGTCGATCACAGAGTTGCCAAACATACGTTGCCTTGTTGCCAAATCTCAGTTACAGTACCAGCAGGAAGAAGACGAACCGATGTGATCCTACAGCGGTCTGGGAAGTGACCATAGCTGGTGTCTCCAAGTCGCGGCTGCTACGGCCTGGAATACGTAATGCGTCTGATTCGCTTTCTGTAACTAGGTTTAGGGCCTGGAGCGTAGTTACTAATAATACTCAGAACTGACTGCAAACTGAGCATCATAAATCAGTAACTCTCATTGTTGTTTTTATATTTCTTTCGTAAGTGTACTCAAAACTAAGAAAGACATTCACAGGCGTTTTCGTGCCTCGCCGATAGTCGAGCACAAGAAAAAAAAAAAAAAAAGAATGTGTGTGTGTGGGTGTGTGTGTTTGTGTGTGTGTGTGTGTGTGTGTGTGTGTGTGTGTGTGTGCGTGTGTGTGTGTGTGAGAGAGAGAGAGAGAGAGAGAGAGAGTGAGGGGGGGAAATAAAAAGCAATGAGAGAGAGTGTAAAAAATTGTTGTAAAGAAATTGAATCATGGTATTTAAAGAAATTTTTCATTAAAATGACACGTTCCACATCATTACGAAATGTCGTATTCATGATCTATTGAACAAGAGGTAATCTAATGTAATCTAATCTAATCTAATCTAATCACATCATATTGATGATTAGCCATGAAGAGTCATGAATTACAGAAAGTTTTGCCAATACCAGTAACCAAATCTAAACTTGAAAATAAAAGACGACAATTTTTGTAATAAACCGTGACTCCTATCAAGACCCTTTCGTCCCTGTTATCTAACCACGAAAGATGTCTGATATACCTCCATTCTGAAGTAACAAAGTGTGCATGCATTTAAAGATGAAGTGCATGATGTGAAGTTCTGTGACGGAGATACGAACCCAACACGTAATCCGATTGTTAACTAAGAAAAATCATATGTTACGTATCGGTTTTTCTTACGAGCCGCTAGGTGTCTGAATCTAAAATAAGGATACAAACTTTTGTGCCTAAGCGACAATCGAACTGCACACCTACCGTGCATCCACGAATATAGCATAAGTATCAGTTGCTTACTCATGAACAGTAAGATGTGTGCGTGTTTGACCAGAAATAACGACACCTGTTGCGCTTGTTGGCAACACATGAACAGACATTGAAATTGCGCGTTAATTTTCACTAGCAGGTCGGTGTGCACTTGATAAAGCTAGAAATGAAATTATGAATATTTTTGTACTGGATCAGGTTTCAGACCCACATACTTACCTTTGGAGGAGACCTAGAGAAGATTGCAGTCTTGGGAAAAGGAACGAAATGACTGAACTATACTGTTCCGAGAGATTCAGATCCTCGAAAGAGGAGATACGAATTCGAATCACAGTCCAGCACCAAATTTTTAAACGTCTCTAGTTCAATCAAGTACAAGTAAAATAAGAGCCCCGTCCCTTTAAATGGCTATCGGTTCATCAAATAAAATAAAATTTGCTAATGTAAGTAAGCTTACTGGCGACTGTATTTCTGTTTACCATGATTTCCGCTGTGTCATTTCCCAACGTAAACCGGCTCTGCCCAGTCGGTAATGAAGGAACGTGATGTTTAATGCGGATTCTGGATTATAACGTCTTTCTCTTGAGGTTACCAGAGGTAAAATAAATATGTTTGTGCCTCTTAAAAGTAAATGCCTGAACCCACGCATTGCACCTGTGATAGCTCGTTCCACCAGACCATTGTGGTCACATTACCCAGCCCCAGGAGTGTGCTGTAACGGATGATGTGCTTAGCTTACAAAATTAGTCACGGTGGAAAAAATGCGAGTCTATTAAATGGTCAAGTAGAAGCAAGCTTCTGACGCAGAGATTATGCTATTCTCATGTCAGCAGGATGTAAAGACTCTTCTAGGCATCATAGGCTGGATGTGAAGCCATTTTGATTTTTCACAAATTCAGCAAATTTCGTAGTTCTAGAAAATCCACTGTGAAGTGTGAAGTTGCCGGATAATTCGATTATTACTGTTGTTATTAATATCATTTTATTCATACCGCTGCTGGAACACGACCGTAGTCTTGAGGTAAAACGCGAGACCAGCCAATATGACGTCTGGCGACCGAAAGCACATATCGACAAAATTTTTATCGCCCCTTTCCTCTCGGTGCTGAAGCTATGAGTGTAATACAAGCGAATCTACAATATCATATTAGCTGGTCTCGCGTTTTACCTCACGACTACGGTCGTAGTCAAGAGTAATGTACTAAGACTGGAGTCAAGACTTCCTCTGGGAAGTGCCGCAGTCTACATGTTGCCAGATCGAGCATATTGCCAGACATAGAATTCTGAGAGGAGCATGACTGTATTGTCCACCTTACGTGAACGACTCGGCGGTCAATTTTTTGGTCTGAGACTGTATCTACAACACATACTGTACGCTTAAGACCCAGAAGAATTTAAAACAAAATGTATTTTTTAAGAGAGCAACGTTAACCATACCGTTCGAAGTATTCATAGTATTGTATATGTTTGTGTAAACGCCTTCCAATGACCACTCAAGAAAGACAAGGATACACAGTCTAGCTTCAATATTATAAATACGCCTCAGTTTGTGGATGGACTCAGACTTAGGTTCATAATAATTTTGAAAATTTAGCAGCCCTGCACCCATTGGTGTTACACTCGTTTTCAACCAATAATTCCCACAGCTACAGGGATACTACTTGTGATACCTCTTAGACAGAATACTTAAGCAGTGTTATCAGACGAAAAGATCAACCTGACACAAACTGTGGGAAGTTTGTTTTACAACTTTCGTACCTGGATATTCAGCTTTTTCCTATTTGAGATATCTGTGAACGTTGCTGCTTAAGACAATTTAAGCAGAAACTAAATTCCCTCAGCTTCGACAATGTTTAAAGAAATCGTCTTATCGGCACTAAATCGTGGTTTGTGAATTGTTTACCGGCCGTACTCTTCCGTATTTTGCCGGTTGGAAGGCGAAAGCTTACTGACAAATTTCACACAGAAATTACTGTTACAGTGTAGTTATGGAGCCAAATGAGTGAATTGCGTATTTTCCGGTGAGAAAGAGCACTGGCAAACAGTCTTCGCTACATTAGGTTATTTAAACTGGTGTCACTCTGAGCTAGACTTTATGGTCAGCGACTAAGTGTAAGGTCAACGTTTCGGATGCGAGTTTGCGACTGCGAAATACTTTCCTACATTATAGAAGCGAATATTAAATTTGAACTAATATTGCGAAAATTTTGTACTTCGACAGCTTAGAATGAAAATACTTCTGTTTATTGCAAAGGGAAACAATAGATTTTCTAAAACACTGTCTGTCATACACTACTTGAAACAGGTCATGTCGACCACATCATGTGGAAGAACTAACAGCAACGTATATCGGAAGGCAGTAAGATCACTTGCCTTTTGGTTTGTCAGTACTCGATAGCCATTTCTAGGCGAAAGTAAATGAAGAAAGGCAGTGCGATTTTGTTACCACGTAACGTCTTCGTCAATTACTTTAGTTTTAATGTAATCTACGACTAATTGCTGGTGTTTGATATTAACATGAAAAGGATTCCGTAGATAGGGAAAGAAACTGTTCATGGGAAACTACTTCTATAGTGACCAAAAGGCATTACATGATGTTCAAGCACTTGAGTTCCAGCAGCGGTATAATTAAAATGATATTAATAATAACAGTAATAATCGAATTATCCGGCAACTTCACACTTCACAGTGGATTTTCGCGAACTAAGAAATTTGCTGAATTTGTGAAAAATCAAAATGGCTCCACATCCTGCCTATGATGCCTAGAAGAGTCTTTACATCCTCCTGACATGAGAATAGCATAATCTCTGCGTCAGAGGCTTGCTTCTACTTGACCATTTAATAGACTCGCATTTTTTCCACCGTGACTAATTTTGTAAGCTAAGCACATCATCCGTTACAGCACACTCCTGGGGCTGGGTAATGTGACCACAATGGTCTGGTGGAACGAGCTATCACAGGTGCAATGCGTGGGTTCAGGCATTTACTTTTAAGAGGCACAAACATATTTATTTTACCTCTGGTAACCTCAAGAGCAAGACGTTATAATCCAGAATCCGCATTAAACATCACGTTCCTTCATTACCGACTGGGCAGAGCCGGTTTACGTTGGGAAATGACACAGCGGAAATCATGGTAAACAGAAATACAGTCGCCAATAAGCTTACTTACATTAGCAAATTTTATTTTATTTAATGAACCGATAGCCATTTAAAGGGACAGGGCTCTTATTTTACTTGTACTTGATTGAACTAGAGACGTTTAAAAATTTGGTGCTGGACTGTGATTCGAATTCGTATCTCCTCTTTCGAGGATCTGAATCTCTCGGAACAGTATAGTTCAGTCATTTCGTTCCTTTTCCCAAGACTGCAATCTTCTCTAGGTCTCCTCCAAAGGTAAGTATGTGGGTCTGAAACCTGATCCAGTACAAAAATATTCATAATTTCATTTCTAGCTTTATCAAGTGCACACCGACCTGCTAGTGAAAATTAACGCGCAATTTCAATGTCTGTTCATGTGTTGCCAACAAGCGCAACAGGTGTCGTTATTTCTGGTCAAACTCGCACACATCTTACTGTTCATGAGTAAGCAACTGATACTTATGCTATATTCGTGGATGCACGGTAGGTGTGCAGTTCGATTGTCGCTTAGGCACAAAAGTTTGTATCCTTATTTTAGATTCAGACACCTAGCGGCTCGTAAGAAAAACCGATACGTAACATTTGATTTTTCTTAGTTAACAATCGGATTACGTGTTGGGTTCGTATCTCCGTCACAGAACTTCACATCATGCACTTCATCTTTAAATGCATGCACACTTTGTTACTTCAGAATGGAGGTATATGAGACATCTTTCGTGGTTAGATAACAGGGACGAAAGGGTCTTGATAGGAGTCACGGTTTATTACAAAAATTGTCGTCTTTTATTTTCAAGTTTAGATTTGGTTACTGGTATTGGCAAAACTTTCGGTAATTCATGACTCTTCATGGCTAATCATCAATATGATGTGATTAGATTAGATTAGATTAGATTACATTAGATTACCTCTTGTTCAATAGATCATGAATACGACATTTCGTAATGATGTGGAACGTGTCATTTTAATGAAAAATTTCTTTAAATACCATGATTCAATTTCTTTACAACAATTTTTTACACTCTCTCTCATTGCTTTTTATTTCCCCCCCTCACTCTCTCTCTCTCTCTCTCTCTCTCTCTCTCTCTCTCTCCCACACACACACACACACACACACACGCACACACAAACACACACACACACACAAATACTTTTTTTTTTATTATTTGTTTGTTGTGCTCGACTATCGGCGAGGCACGAAAACGCCTGTGAATGACTTTCTTAGTTTTGAGTACACTTACGAAAGAAATATAAAAACAACAATGAGAGTTACTGATTTATGATGCTCAGTTTGCAGTCAGTTCTGAGTATTATTAGTAACTACGCTCCAGGCCCTAAACCTAGTTACAGAAAGCGAATCAGACGCATTACGTATTCCAGGCCGTAGCAGCCGCGACTTGGAGACACCAGCTATGGTCACTTCCCAGACCGCTGTAGGATCACATCGGTTCGTCTTCTTCCTGCTGGTACTGTAACTGAGATTTGGCAACAAGGCAACGTATGTTTGGCAACTCTGTGATCGACGAGTTACTTCCTGGTGTGCACAGAATTAAGCGTCAAAGTTCACTTGATTTTACCTGTCATTTCCATTGAATAATCTGAGTTATTATCGCTTGAAGGGTAACAAAAGATTGAAAATTTACGGTTTTCAGCCCAGGAAAGTCGTTGCAGGTGGAAATCGCAACTAATCTCGACCTTTAAATAGCGGTTTACGAGTTCTAGTTACTATTGCCCTCGAAATAGGAAGCTGAGACCTGTACCTCCTCGCCAGCTCTGTGGTAACGTGCTGACCTGTGAAACAGCGTCTGTTACGGTTCGCAGTTCCGGTCTCACTGACTGTAACGTTTTTATCCCTTGTGTGAAAGAGCTACAAGCAGTCAGATCAAACATCAATAAGGAAATCGCAAGAAAACGCTTTCAGCTCATAGTGCAATGTTGAAAAACTTACAATGCTGCACAACAGGTAACGCCTCTTTCCGCTGCTGACAAGCGAATTTTGGGTTTCTAGGAATACGTAACTATATTTATGAAATGCCACATTTGCATACCTCTTGAGTATGACACAGCATACCAATTAAACACAGACCCAAACAAAATCTAAGTGAGTAGTATTTTTCTAATTCGTGTCGATAGAGGCATGCTTGTGTACAGATACTTTCGTCGTAAGGTTATCATGGTTAGTTTTATTTCATTTCTTATAATACAGTGCACAATTTTCGTAAGGTTTCCTTTAGTGTTGTTAAAACAATAGTAAACATGAGAGAGAAATTAATCATCAACGATATATGCGAATTCTCTGATATTACCTATGACAGTCTGACAATGCACATGCAGTTTATTGATTACATGCATGTAGAAAACTTGTTCTGAGTTAAAGCTGTCAAAGTTTGAAGAAGAATAAAATATCACTACCACACGACAGCTAATGTAGAAAATACTTTTCTGACATATTATGGCACGATGCGCTCTCCCTACACATCTTCGAGATGCATCTGCTGCCTGCTGTCTATTAAACCTGAACAGAACAAAATGTCACAGTAGTTAGTCCTTTTT
Source organism: Schistocerca piceifrons (assembly GCF_021461385.2). Classification (NCBI taxonomy): domain Eukaryota; kingdom Metazoa; phylum Arthropoda; class Insecta; order Orthoptera; family Acrididae; genus Schistocerca; species Schistocerca piceifrons. Next base: position 884,801,386 of record NC_060139.1, read on the forward strand.
CCACATGCGACTACTTTGGGTTGAGAAGTGAAGGGAATTAAGTTCAAAGTTCCATTAGATTGATAACTTCAGCAGAGAGCAGAATTGCGTTTTATTAAATGTGGCACTGAATGTATTCGAATTCGCGACATCTTATCTATGCTACAAGCTGACACGTAGCTACAACAGCTCCAGAGCTCGGCAACTATTCCTCCAGAACTTTTGGATTCCACAGCACTGTGAGATTATGCATATGGCCAGGTCTTGACTTCTGAGAGACAAACAGTTACAGCTTTTCTTTTGGACTGAGCGACGTTTTCTAGTAACAGATAGCGCAATAGAATAGCTCAAGTGGAAAGGAACACTTCCTATTTAAACTTCTGCATCCTACACTGTTGGCAGTTGTGTGTAGGTGGCAGTTACGTGATTTTATTTCTGTGATTACAAAATAGTCGAATGTATGCACTGGGTAGCCGAGGCAGCTAGTTCATGGTGATTCGGTCAACCAGGTAAATGAATTTACTGAACATGCTGCAAATTACTACAGGGAGCCTGTGTGTCAGAATTCTCATCCAGTGTGGCGCAACTGCGTTACGATAGAAAAATGACTCGCAGAGAAGGGGATTTCGTGGTCTGTTGGACGGATGGTAGGTTGTTATACCTATGGTCTGGGTTCGATTCCCACTTCCGTCAATGATTTTAGATAGGGAGAGACAGATTCCATTCTCTCCTGGCTACACCAAGTGAAGGAGATATAATGGCTGCGTGGTCTGAAAATTCACATTAAAGATGATATTCCTTCTTTACCAAGTAGACGGTAGGTTGAACCACAATAAAGTCTGGAGTGGCGACATGTAGAAACTCTATCACCAGTAACCTTTCTTATACTAGTTATTTATTTCAAGTGACGACACAAACGCTATGTATGGTCCCAGGACACTTATCCCATCTTTTATTTGAGCTTCTGTATGTCGATAAAATTGGTTCTGAACTGGGAATGCAACTCAGACCGCCCTTAACGCGGAATTTGATCCCTTCGTGGCAATACAGCTCGGCTACAATTTGTTGTTTGTCCAAAACTGCAGATTCCTCAACACCTTCACATATTACGTGTGAATGGGATCGAATCCTGGCCGGCACTAAAGATTTAATTATGTATTATCAAGCTCTATCATGAGAACACCTATCTGCTGGTGGATAATAATTTTGATTTTTAATGTATTTTCATTCGCTGTCAACACCAAAGATATCTGACGTTTTTAACTCCCAGTGAGACACAGAACTATTTGCGAGATGACTGTAAGTTCAAGATGCTATTCTGAGCAGCTGGTGGAGAACAATTCGGTAGCTGACTTATCTTTGTGTGTAGTCAACAACGATGTGTGTGGGGCTCTATTCCCAGTGAGCGCTGAACTCTTCGTCATATTATTTCAATTCAAACATGCTCACATGTCACTGCTAGTGCAACAAACCCATATTTAACGTTCGTTTTCTCTAGAATATAACAGCGATAGGTGCCGGGTTGGAGTCCTGGGAAGGAAAAAATTAATGTTTCGTCTCGTCATTTCAGTTAAAACATCTAGCTACTGCCGCAAAATTCCGATATGTCACATTTGACTATGCTTCGATAGCAATCCGATTAGGTTCCGGGTTCGAATCCGTGTCCAACACACAGCTTTACCTCACGGCATTTCAAGTAAGTTACTTGTGAAGAAACAATATTTAACATCTCTCGTCGTTCGTTAACAGGGACAATAGATGCTGGGTAGGAATTCGCGTCTGTTAAAAATGTTTGCGTTATGCAATTTAAAGTTGATATTTGCTAAGGAAACGTATGAAGACGCAGACTTCCTCGTTATCAATATGTGCGGCATGTCTTTCGTGTTAACGAAAGTAAATTCCCGCTTTACCTCTTCTTACGTGTCAAATGAAATGTATGCCATGAGGAATAGAATATTTGTTGACTGCGTCCTTTCTTGCTTCCATCCTTACCAACATATTTCTTCATTCTCGTGGTAATCATGACATTCTATGTGTATGCTGCAAAAGATTGCAAGTGGACAAATTCGACATCGAGGTGCAAAGCGTTTGGTATCTTACATTATATTCAATTCGAATAAGCTTCCGGTGTATTTTTACTTCTTTTGTATTTTTAGATGATTATGAACGTTACGGAAGTTTATCTCACATGCTTTATGTTGAATGAGAAACATTGAATGATCCGTTTTGCTTTCCCTACGTTGAAATGATATAATGTCGGCGTCAACAGCCTTCTTCCACGCCGGAAGTTGAAACTTGTATCATTCTGGATTAATGATAATTGAGTGTCTCATATGTATCCATAGCCCACAAGGCGACGTCAGAAACCATCAGGGGAGAACGCCGCATAAAAACCAAACGTGCGCGCGCGTCTCCACTCTGAAGAACCGTATCGGAGAATCACGGCAAGCATTTCGCTGAAGAGCTGCCTCGTCAGAGAGCCGAGAAATGGCAGCATGTAGCAAGTATTTGTCAACACTCTGATAGTGCATTTACTTCCGGGTGTAGGTCGGCGTTACCTCGCTAAATTCACTTGACATTTGTTTCCCACATCGAAGACTCGTACGATATAATCCACTGCAAGATGACACAATTAGAAAGTATATTTAATTTCTGGACTCCAAGAACGGCGTTCTTCACATAAGTAACACCTGTTTGTGTGTGCATTCGGGAGGACGACGGTGCAATCCCGCACCCGGCCATCCTGATTTAGGTTTTCAATGATTTCCCTAAATCGCTTCAGGCAAATGCCGGGATGGTTCCTTAGGAAGGGCTCGGCCGATTTCCTTCCCCATCCTTCCCTAATCCGAGCTTGTGCTGCGTCTCTAATGACATCGTTGTCGACGGGACGTTAAAACAGTAATCTCCACCTCCTCTGTGTGTTTAATGTTGCGTTTTGAGGCTCAGGCAACATCGCAGTGACTATAGTCCGCCTCTGGCCGCCAGTGTGTCGTTAGTTCAGAGGTTCCCTTGTGCTTTGCAGTGCTTGTACTATAAGACATAGCAGTTCGAATCACGGTAGAAGCCGCTGACTACAACCTTTTACTTTCCATTTTAATTAATGGAGTTGCAAACTGCTAGTAAAAATTTCTTATGCGAAATCTGAAGAATGCCTTTAAACATGAACCTTCGTCCGATTTCGACTTAGTAAATTAAGTTAATATCACGGACTTCTGCTTTGCAAATTCCAAGGTGCTTCACTGTAAAATAGGTCCTGAAAAGATTCAAACCGACTTTCAACGATATAAATTTGAGCTTTGTTCGTCATATAGGTCTAAGATGTCAGAAGGTTGTTTATGAAGTGCACATGTTCATTAATATAGTTCCCTTCTTCTAAATTTTTGCAATAGCATTTAACTGTAGACGTTTTCTAACACCGGCGTTAGCAATTCCTTTCCGTTCTCTGAAACCTTCAAAACGACAAATTTTTCTGGTTTAAATCTGATGACCTTAACTATCACTTCCGATCAACAATAAATACTTCATGAACCCATACATGGAACTCCAAATGTGCAGTGTTCCTGCACTGCTACAGAGCATGCATTGCAAGGTATTCACACAGTTTATCGCATAGACTTACCATAAGAAATGAAACAAGAACTGTAATACACTTTACACCACAGACGCTCACTCTGGCTTGACGAAAACATCCAAACATTGACCAAAAGTTGCACAAATAATTGAGTTTGAAAGGAAAAGAAACGAGGTATGAAGCATTTATAAATTCATCGAATGTAGTGAGGTGGTTTAATTTCGTCCCAGTCTATAAAATTAATTTCGGGCCATACTCAGCTCTTGCCGATTAATGTAATATAATACCCGCCTACTAATCAGGGCGTCTGTCTCCGTTGCTTTTGAGCGTGAATGGAAATCGTAGAAATTTTCTGTGGAGCAACATTTAATAATAAAGCGTTTTAAATCATCAAAAGCGATGAGCGGTAGCAGGCGCTTTCGATAAAGAACGGGGGAGTGCAGCGCCACTGCTGTCGCCACGGCCGCTGCCAGTAGCCAGCAAATGGATCCCGGAGCTTTGCCGATTACGGCGTCCAGAGGAGGACAGTCTGCAGGAAATCCGCCGCAAAATGGTTACTGGACAAAATTTTGATATCGGTGTGTCAGAAAGCGAAATAGATTGAATCTGCGCTACTATTACATTCACGTGTTCAGTATTCAGGCAGAAGAGGCTATAAAAATATTCTATGCCAGCTGCTCTCGATCCACTGACATTATGAACAGAATCAACGCACGCTACCGGTAGACCACAGGTACAATCAGCCCATGGTTTCTCCATCATGGGACAAGTTTTCCTCCAGGAAGTGCCGCAGTCTGCAGTGTTGCCAGATTGTGCAGATGACCGGACTTAGAGAAATAGCGAGTTGGCCAGTTTTATTGTCCCATGTCGCGATCGGCGCGGACTTAGCCTCTGAAGCGGCCGGCCGCCGGTCAAGTTTTATGTCAAAGAGTGTACATTGGTACAATTTTTTCACATTTGGGAAACTCTCACTTTCCAAGAGTAGTTCTTGTATTTTTAGAAAAAGACTGCACCACACATAAAGTGAAAACTATCATTACAAAGCGGAAGAAAAAAAAAAGTTCTATTACAATAGCGAAAATCTGAAAGAGTTCCATCGTACAACACCCTTCCCTACTATTCTGATACTTCCGGGTAATTAATTAAATAGCGGGCAGGAATGGGTTTACGGAAAATAATTATCCTTGACAGCAATCGTCCCTTTCATACATTTGTTCGCACTAGAACTGAAACGTCGTTTTGGTATCCTACACTGTTCTCAAGCTCCAGTATTCGAAATATAACTATGGTTCCTTGAAAATTTTTATAAAGTTTTGATCGTTTCTGGTGCTCAATAAATTAGGCACGAATCCATTAAGCACACCGAGTAAACTATTATGGGTCAGCGAATTCATGCGAGTGTTTGTTAACGGTAAGTCTTGAACTACATGCTGCTTTCCCGAGCTAGAGACCGAAAAACGTATGCAGCAATTTTTAGTACATCGGCGAGCAACCACAGAAATTTTATTAGTACCTAGATCTGTAGCAAAGAAATTAAAAAAAAATTATTGATTGGAATGATAGGACGTACATAAGCAAAGTTCCTCTAACTACAACAGGTTCTGTATCATCGAGCACACACGACAGCTTCCTTGACGAATACCGCAGTATCGCCTACACAGCCGTCAGTCTCTTGTAAAAACATTTTTGTACTTATAACTATACATCTAACGGCATTACAAAACTCACAGTTATACGATGGTTCCTCAATTATGGTTACATTTACCAGTCTCATTCACAAAAATGGAAAGTCTTGGATACAGTTTATCCTCCACTACGTATGAGGATTTTTATGATAGAAAACTGTATTAAAAATTATTGCCACCGCAAGTAGTATAAATTAAATGTTGAAGATCTCACCAACTTTTACAATATGTACACTCATGCACAAAAGTATTCGAACGACCTGAATTGCATTTCGCCTGATTCGCATGCAACCCACATAAAGCAGCTGTCTAGCAGGTCCTCTAATCGCTACTTGGTACAGTCGTTTGAATATTGAAAATGGCTCCAACAAGTCACCACTAGAAAACACTGCTCTGTATCGCAATAACTCAAGATGTAAAGTTGTACCACGATACTACAAGTATCAGGGAACACCTTATCACAGATAAGACTGTCCTTAAGGCTTGTAAGCTCACATTTATTACAATAAATGACATACCTGAAATGTAACCACTCTCATTATTACGTCAGGTAGGTAATGCACGTAGTAAGTTCGTCGTATTCATGATTTCCTCTTCAAAGTAACATACCGTATTTAGTATTTAACACAAAATATTAAAAATTTAAGTTATTCACGAGCAGCTAGTTGAGAATATGTATGAACTTCAAATGACACGACGAATCGTCTCGTTCTGCATATGGATTCAAACTCAGGTCATGCAGACTAAGCAAAGATTTCGTGACTGACGGAAACTAACAGTCATTCCTGATTAGGCATACAGAGAGAGATATACCTCGATTTTAGACAGTATCAGTTAGCAGATACCAACTTCAAATTACATAACGCAAACATTTTTAACGGCCGGCCGGAATGGCCGAGCGGTTAAAGGCGCTACAGTCTGGAACCGCACGACCGCTACGGTCGCAGGTTCGAATCCTGCCTCGGGCATGGTTGTGTGTGATGTCCTTAGGTTGCTTAGGTTTAAGTAGTTCTACGTTCTAGGGGAGTTATGACCACAGCAGTTGAGTCCCATAGTGCTCAGAGCCATTTGAACCATTTTTAACGGACGCGACTTCCTACCCAGCACCGATTGTCCCTGTTAACGAACTACGAGAGATGTTAAATATTGCTTCTTAACAAGTAACTTATTTGAAATGCCGTTAGGTAAAGCTTTGTGTTGGACAGGGATTCGAACCCAGAACCTAATAAGATAGATATTGAAGCACAATCAACTGTGACATATCGGATTTTCTCGGCAGTAGCTGGATGTTTTAACTGAAATGACGAGACGAAACATTAATTTTTTCCTTTCCAGGACTCCAACCCGGCACCTACCGCTGTTATATTCTAGAGAAAACGAACGTTAAATATGGGTTTGTTGCACCAGCAGCGACATGTGAGCACGTTTGAACTAGAAATAATATGACGAAGTGTTCAATGCTGACTGGGAGTAGAGCTCCACGCATATCGTCGTTGACTACACACAAAGAGACGTCAGATATCGAATTTTTCTCCACCAGCAGCTCGGAGTAACATCTTGAATTTACAGTGATCTCGCAAATAGTTCTGTGTCTCACTGGGAGTCAAAAACGTCAAATATCGTTAGTGTTGACAACGAATGAAAATACATTAAAAATCGAAATTATTATCCACCAGCGGATAGGTGTTCTCATGCTAGAGCTTGATAATACATAATGAAAGCTTTAGTGCCGGGCCAGGATTCGAACCCATTCACGAGCAATATGTGGAGATGTTGAGGAATCTGGAATTTTGAACAAACAACAATCTGTAGTCGAGCTGTATTGTCACGACGGGATCAAATTCCGCGTTAAGGGCGGTCTGAGTTGCATTCCCAGTTCAGAAGCTCAGATAAAAGATGGAATAAGTCTCCTGTGAGCCTACATAGCGTTTGTTTCGTCACTAGAAATAAATAACTAGTATAAGAAAGGTTACTGGTGATAGAGTTTCTACATGTCGCCACTCCAGACTTTATTGTGGCTCAACCTAACGTCTACTTGGTAGAGAAGGAATATCATTTTTAATGTGAATTTCAGACCGCAATGCCATTATATCTTCCTCACTTGGTGTAGCCAGAAGGGAATGAAATGTGTCTCTCCCTATCCAAAATCATTGACCGAAGTTGTAATCGAACCCAGACCATAGATTTACGAACCTATCATCAGCCCAAAAGACCACCAGATCCTCTTCTCATGTGTTCATTTTTCTATCATACCGCCATAGACCCACACTGGCGGAGAATTCTGACACACAGGCTCCCTGTATCCATTTGCAGCATGCTCATTAAATTCATTTACTTGGTTGACCGAATCACCATGAACTAGCTGCCACGGCTACAAAGTGCATGCATTCTTCTTTATTTTGTGATCACCAAAATAAAATCACGTACTGCCACCAACACAAAACTGTCCACAGTGTAGGATGCAGAAATTAAAATAGCAAGTGTTCTTTTCCACTTGAGCTACTCTATTGCGCTGTCAGTTTGTTGAAAACGTCGTGCAGTGCAAAAGAAAAGGTATAACTGTTTGTCTCTCATATGTATTGACCTGGCGATATGCATTATCCCACAGCGCTGTGGAATGCAGAAGTTCTGGAGGAATTGTTCTTGACTTCTTGAGCTGCTATAAATACGTGTCAGCTAGTTGCGTAATGGAAAGTGTCGCGCCCAGTAGATAAGATGTCGCGAGTTCGAATACATTCACTGCTATATTTTTTAAAACGAAATTCTGCTGTCTGCTAAAATTATCAATCTAATGGAACTTTGAACATAATTGCCTTCACTTCTCAACCCAAAATAGTCGTATGTGGAAAAAGGGCTAATTCTGCGACATTTCGTTCATTTCTGGTTCAATAGACAGCCACACAGTAGATGCATGTCAAAACTTTTGTATTATGTATGGGTAGACTGCATCGTGCCAAAATACCTCAGAAAAGTATTTTCTACATTAGGTGTCGACTGGTAGTGGCATTTTATTCTTCTTCAAACCTTGTTTGACAGCTTTAACTCAAAACAAGTTTTCTACATGCATGTAATCAATAAACTGCATGTGCATTTTCACACTGTTATAGATGACATCAGAGAATCCGCTTATATCGTTGATGATTAATTTCTCTCTCATTGTCACTATTGTTTTAACAACATTAAAGAAACCTTACGAAAATCGTGAACTGTATTATAAAAAATGAAATAAAACTACCCACGATAACCTTACGACGTAAGTCTGTTTTAATAAAACTGAGCATGTGTACACAAGCGTGCCCCTATCGTCACGAATTGGTAAAATACTACTCACTTAGATTTTGATTGGGTCTGTGTTTAATTGGTATGCGGTGTCGTACTGAAGATGTATGCAAATGTGGCATTTCATAAATGAAGTTATGTATTCCTAGAAACCCAAAATTTGCTTGTCAGGCGTTACCTGTTGTGCAGCATTGTAAGTTTTCACCATTGCACTATGAGCCGAAAGTATTTTCTTGCGATTTCCTTATCGATGTTTGATCTGACTGTTTGTAGCTCTTTCACAGGAGGGATAAAAGCGGTACACTCAGAGAGATTGGAACTGCGAACCATATCAGACGCCTTTTCACTCGTATACCGCTATTTGATGGACGAGATTAGTTGCGATTTCCACGTGCAACGACTTTCCTGGGCTGAAGAACGTCAACTTTCAATCTTTTACTTTTAAATGCATTATGGGAACAACAGTGATCAATAAAATTGTAAATAATTACTATTAAAAACAGTCTTGATCACAATTTATTTTATAAGGTGACCGGTTTCGACCACTGCTGTGGTCATCTTCAGACCATTGAGTGGAAACCCCTTTCTGTTGGAGAATCACAACTTGTGATTCTCCAACAGAAAGGGGTTTCCACTCAATGGTCTGAAGATGACCACAGCAGTGGTCGAAACCGGTCACCTTATAAAATAAATTGTGATCAAGACTGTTTTTAATAGTAATTATTTCAACCTTTTGTTACACCTCAAGCAATAATAACTCAGATTATTCAATGGAAATGAGAGGTAAAATCAAGTGAACTGTGAGGCTTAATTCCGTTCACACCAGGAAGCAACTCGTCGATGACAGAGTTGCCAAACATACATTGCCTTGTTGCCAAATCTCAGTTACAATACCAGCAGGAAGAAGACGAACCGATGTGATGTTACAGCGGGCTGGGAAGTGACCATAGCTGGTGTCTCCAAGTCGCGGCTGCTACTGTCTGGAATACGTAATGCCTCTGATTCACATTTCTATAGCTAGGTTTAGGGACTGGAGCCTAGTTAGAAATAATACTCAGAACTGACTGCAAACTAAGCATCATAAATCAGTAACTCTCATAGTTGTTGTTATTTTTCTTTCGCAAGTGTACTCAAAACTAAGAAATTCATTCACAGACGTTTTCGTGCCTCGCCGATAGTCGAGCACAACAAACAAATAAAAAAAAAACACTGTGTGTGTGTGTGTGTGTGTCTGTGTGTGTCTGTGTTTGTTGCCAAACGGCAAAGAGATCTTACTGCCATCCGATACACGTCGCTGTCAGTTCTTCCATATGATTTGGTCGACATGACCTGTTTCAAGTTGTGTATGACAGACAATGTATTAGAAAATAAATTGTTTTCCCTTGCAATAAACAGTAAGATTTTCATTATAAGCTACCTAAGTACAAAATTTTCGCAATATTAGTTCAAATTTAGTATTCGCTTACATAATGCACGAAAGTATTTCACAGTTGCAAATCTCGCATCCGACTCATTGACCTTACACTTAGTCGCTGACCATAAATTCTAGCTCAGAGTGACACCAGTTTAAGTAATGTAATGTAGCGAAGACTGTTTGCCAGTGATCCTTCTCACCGGGAAATGCGCAGTTGACTCATTGGGCTCCATAAGTGCACTGCAACAGTAATTTCTGTGTGTATGCAATGCATATGGATTAGAATTTAGTGGTGCTCACTCTTCCACATCTGTATACAATATGCCTGACCTAAATGGGCCCTTTTCATTACAGGCCCTGCGCAGTGGAAAATCGTACTGATAAGAGTAATGTGCTTATACTGACAACCTTACTGTTCGTTTTGCCTGATTTTGTAATCATTTCAATAAAACAACATGACCTTTCAGTGGGAGACATCTCGTCCCTCTTTTCCTTCTGTGAAGTTTGTCAGTGAACTTTTTGCCTTTCAGTCAGCGAAATGCTGCAGAGAACGGCCTGTAAACGATTCACAAACCACGATTTAGTGCCGTTAAGACGATTTCTTTTAACATAGTCGTAGCTGAAGGAATTCAGTTTCGTCCTAAATCATCTCAAGCAGCAACGTTCACAGACATCTCAAATAGGAAGAAGCTCATTATCCAAGTACGAAGGTTGTGAAACATACTTCCAACAGTTTGTGTCAGGTTGATCTTTTCGTCGGATAGTACTTCGTAGGTATTTTGCCTATGAGGTGTCACAAGTAGTGTTCCTGTAGCTGTGGGAATCATTGGTTGAAAACGAGTTTAACACCAATGGGTACAGTACTGCTAAATATTCAAAATGATTATCAACCTAATTCTGAGTTCATCAGCAAACTGAGGCGAATTTATTAAATCGAAGTTAGACTGTGTATCCTTGTCTTCCTTGAGTGGGGATTGTAAAGCATTTGCACAGACGTATGCAATACTATGAATACTTCGAACGCTATAGTTAACGTTGCTCTCATAAACTACTTTTGTTTTTTAATTCTTCTGGGTCTTCAGCGTGCTATATGTGTTTTAGATACAGTCTTAGAGCAATAAATTGACCGCCGAGTCGTTCACGTAAGGTGGGCAATACAGTTTACTTCCTCTCAGAATCCTATGCCCGGCAATATGCTCGATGTGACAACATTGTGGACTGCGGCACATCTCAGAGGAAGTCTTGACTTCAGTCTTAGTACTTTATTCTTGACTACGACCATAGTCTTGGGGTAAAATGCGAGACTAGCTAATACGACGTTTGGTAACTAAAAGCACACGTCGACAAAGTCTTTATCACCCCTTTCCTCTCGGTGCTGAAGCTATGAGTGTAATTCGAGAGAATCTTCAATCGATTTCGCTTTCTGTCACACTGGTAACAATAGTTTGGTCCAACAATGTTTTAGCGAAAGATTTCTTTGCCAACCATCTGTCTCTGAACACCGAATGCGTATGAGTTCTCTGGGAACTGTTTACTGCCTACCGGCGGGGGCTGAGGCACTGCATTGTCTCGCCTTCTGCCGACAACGTCTGCTCCACTTCGCACTCTCGACCATGTAAAATGCTTTAATGTTGTTCAGTGGTGACCCATAAAATCTGTCTACGATTTGTGTTTCACTCTTGATAGAAAAAGAGGCACAAAACCGTTTTAATTTGATGATTATTTTATTATACTAGAATGCAATACATGAATGTGGCACAGAATTAATATTATTGTTTCTGATCCTGTGCACTACAATTAAAGCGTCACGTTCTGTTCTTTTTCCTCTCACGGGAGGTTCCTCAAATAATTTATAATTGTCATGGATTCATATGTGTTAGTCAAGGCACAGAGAGTAAATGCAATATAATGTGTTTGGTTTCTTTCTTTTATTCTCTGTGGTAAATGGATACAAAAGATTGTGTCAATACCTATCAGAACCTGCTCTATAGCCACTCAGGCAAATTGCTTGTTTTGAAGTCTATACCTTAATTAATGGAGAAGTGAACGCTGTTCACAAGTGTTATTTAAAATATTCAATTGGATTTAAGGCGACAAAATTGCCCATATTTGAAGCTACGCAGAGAAAAAGTAAGTTGCTAGAGCCGCTGTTAGCAAATGTCTGCAGGGAGTTCTAATTGCTACTGTGGAAATTTAGCATAGAGGCCCTATAGTAATCAAGAGGTTCATTTCCTTCATACTTACCACCCAGGCATGTGAGTCTTAAGTGAAGAACGATACTGAAATTCGTATCGCTGATGGTCGATTCGAATTTCTTCAGAGACGCTGGTATTGCGAAACAGCTTGGCAGTCACAAAGGCAAGATCTATGACCATTAACACAACTTACTGAGTCGAACTACTAAGAGAATTTGATGTGTAAAGGTTTTGTTCCGAATTCGATACAGAATTTTTTCTGGAAATTCGCCGCCCCATAAAATATATCAGAATAAAAAAAGCTCGCACACGCTAGCTGTTTTTGATCGTTTTCCATGTGGCTCACTGGGAACAAAGATTAACAGTTTTTTTTACTTTCATATATTACTAAATATTTTTATTATGCTGTCATACTGAGGGCCATAACACAAAGTGCATTTGAAACAACACAACTAAAATATTTGCAGGAAACAATCATTGTATACATACACATTATGCATAGTAAAACAAAATAATTTATTAAATTAGTACTTTTCCAAATTTTAACCATTTGACACATTTGTCCTAGTCGGCTAATATCATTAACATTCTGTAAATGATATTATCCGAGGGGGGTATTGTAACAGAACATATTAAAGGCTTTACTTTAATGAAGTATGTGATACCCTCCAAATTCAACCAGTTTAAAGAGTATTTAAGATTATAGAAGAGTTATTGTGTATGTTAACAATGATTGCACAACATGTCTCTATAAACAGTCAACCCATTAAATTATACTGAATAACTGACCCACACAAAAGTTAATATCACTTGATCACTGATACAGCAAATGTCATCATGTAAAAACACTAAGTTTATCTTAAATAATTAATATGAAGTACGAAAAATAGTAGCCAACTTAGGTATTTTGGATCCCCTTAAATAAAAATCACCCAGTGAAACCTATTTGTTCACTAGGAGCGTTTTCACTCAGTATTCACGTAATCAATCCTATGCTAGACGAAAACCAATGTAATTCTTAATAATTCATGTTGCTTACTTATTTATGCAAATTAGAGAAGTCAATTGACAAACTTCCAAAAAATGGCCTTTTTGTAACAGAGAATTATTCTGTCAAGTCAACAAATCTGTCTGTCATTTTAATAACATGTTAAATTATGTCACTCGATGCAAATTAATAACTTTTCTGCACAAATTATGATAACAGATGTACATGTGACTTGTAAACTATATCTCTTTTTAGTAGTTCTTTGACAATGTTATAAATACAAGCAGCAAGAACGGTCGGGAGGCAGTCGGAATGTCACTTTGGTAAAGTGTGTTTGTGTGTTATTGTTTGAGGTGGATAAACAATGCAAAGATCATGTAATGGAAGTACTACTTTGTGTTGTGTCATGGTCTTTGGTGGACAGTGGAATTAAGATGGCCACCAGAGTAATAAATATTTGAAGGTTACATATTTGTTGGTTTTGCTCATTCTTTATCATCAAAAGCACATAAAAAACACGGGACCTCATGTTTTTAACCCTAGACAACCAGATTTAGAGCCAGCATCAGCATCGAGACACAGCAGCGATCCAGCAAGCAGCAGCGATTACTACAACGCATTTTAATGGCGCCAACCAAACATCAAGTGCTAACAAGCTCCGTAAACGGGAGTGAAATAGTGCGATTACAGCAATTAGCCATATCAACGACTAGGCGACCATTACAAAAGTGGGGGCTCAGCCGGGATCTTTAAGTGCATCGATGATAATAGTGCAGCGATAAATTTCGTAAGTGCTTAGCACTTCAAAAAAAAAAAGTTTATTTGTGCAGTGTGGCAACAGTGAAGATATGTCAAAGTGAAAAACAAAAAAACGTGTGTATGTGCGATTACGAAAAACTATCATCACACCGCTCGGAAGATTAACGTCTGGATTGTCAATGGAATTCATCAATCAAGATAAAACCGTATAGATGTGAAGAAAGCCAACAAGAACACCGATCACGACATCATAGCATAGCTACATAAAGCAAGGTATTTTGTTGTTGTCATTAAAAAAAAAATTATAGTTAACATGTCTCTACCTGAGAGTGATGAGATCGTAGGAAATGTAAATATTGAACCAGGGGATGGTGAACAATTAAACTTAACAGAGTGGCTAGCAGAGTTTGCAACTTAAACAATCGAGTGAACAAGTAAGTTTGAAACTTAAAGAAAACACAGATAGACTGGATAAGTTAAGTTTGAATTTTGATCTATTAACTACTCATCTCAATGAGAAGTGTGAGGAAATTAAAACTACCCTCAGTAAGGACACTAGCGAACAGCTGATACACTTCAGAAAAGAATTTCAAATTAAAGTTGAAAGTTTAAATGAAAATATACAAGCTAACACAGACAGCATTGCTGTCATCTAAAACAGAGTAGATACTGAAGTTGAAAGATTAGATCAGAGAATAGACAAAACATCAGAAAACCTTAAACAAGAATACAACCTGTATACCACTAATGTAGATACAAAAGTAGAAAATATACACACTAAATATACACAATTGGAAGATGCATTGATGTCAAAACAAATGTTTTACAATCAAAATACAATGTATGGGCACATCCAAGTGAAATGCTTTCCTGGTGAAAATCTGCACCCTATTGACTTTATTCATCAATGTAAGGATATGTTTGTTGTAGGAATGACAGATAACATAAAAATTAAGTTAGTAAAACGGTTTCTAGAAGGGGAGGCCCTATCCTGGGCAAATGAGAACAATGATTCTTGGAATACTTTTGAAGAGTTTGAAGCTAAATTCATTTGTAAATTTTGGTCACAATCCATACAAGCCAGATTAAAGTCAGAATTTCTAAATGGACCAGTGTATAGAGGGAAAATAGGGGGAATGCAAAAATTTTGCAGAGACCAATTGAAAAAACTTGCTCATTTGAATAACTCATTTGATGTTATGACACAAATTGATGTTTTAAAATGAAGGTTACCAGAGAGACTGCAGTGGGAATTGGTCCATGGACCAGACGATTCAATGGAAGAGTTCCTGAAATTTGTAGATAGATTAGACAGAGCCTTGGAAAGAGAAAATAACCAAAGTTTTGGCTCTGGCAACAACCAGTATGGGGGGTGGAACAGGAATGTAAATAGAGATTATTATGGGAGGAGAGACTTTGAAAATTCTGGAAATAATGCTCTAAATAGGGGAGATAGGAGATATGAAAATGATTTCAGAAACAATACACAGGAGGGAGGATGGAGGAGAGATAACAGGAATGATAGAAATAGGTATTGGGGAAGAGAACAAAATAGAAGGGGGTTTGTTGAAACTAGTGAACAGAACGACAACTACAAACAGACAGACTGAGGGAACCAGCCGGGAAACGGTGGACAGTCCCACTAGATGTCCGTAGTTTTGGGGCTAGACAATATTATGATAGGACAACACATAACCGAAACTGGAAAAGGAGAGGATACAATGTAAAGAGTAAATACCATGAAAATACTGATGTTGTTAGAATGAATAAATTAGAATTTAATAAAAGGTTTTGGGATACTATGAGTAAAAGTGATACAGTTAATAAAAACAGTGTTCAAGCACAGGTAGTTAGTGAAAGTGCAGAAGTTGAAGGTATTGCAGAGTTCCATAGTTGGGCTGAAAAAGATACTGGTGTTAATAAAAAGTCAGACACACCACAAATAGAATCAATTTTGGGGGGTTTATTTGATAAGAAGGGGGATGCCGAAGTGTTTAATGGAGCCAAAGACTCGATTGCTGAGATTCAGATACATAGGGGGGAAACTGAAGATGCGGTTGTTGTGGAGGAGGAGGAAGAAGTAATAGAGGGACATTTAAATAATGATCCTAAATCAAGTGATGTTATTGATGAGAGTGTGGAGGAAGAAATAAAAGTATTCGTAGAATTGAAAAGTGATTGTGTAGTAAAGGTAAGTGATGTGACAAACATGGGTAATAATGAGGATAATTTAAGTGAAATGCAGACTAGGGAATGTGTATCTGAGGACAAGCTATTGCCTATTGGGAACTATGAAACACTAATCTATGAGAATGGTAATAATAATAATATTAAAGAAAATATAAAGGGATGGAATGTAAATGTGTGTTTTCAAGAAAAAGAGGAAAAGTTTTTAGAAGTTTTGTGGAACAACTATGGAAACTGTATAAACAAAGATGCCTTTTGGAAAGAATTAGCAAAGGTAAGTGCAACCTTGTATCCTACATGGTGGACAAGAATCCGTAGTGGATTTCATAAAAAATGGGGTGAAAACAGTAGTTTGTTAAGTGGCAACACAGTGTTAAGAGGGACAGATAAAAACAAAGGTTTATATTTAAATGTCAATGCTTTGCAAACAGAGAGGGATGTGGCTAAGTGTAGGAAAGAGACATTAGACTTAGGAACTAAAGAAATTGAAAATGATCTATTGTTTGAAAATACTGAAATAGACAAAGATGTTGAGCTAGGTTGTCCATATGTTAAAGTAAACATTGACATTTGTCCATTTGAAATAAAAGAATGCCCACATTCTAATGCATATAGACTTATCTTTCCCAGATCAAGAAGGTTATTAGGATTAAGAAACATCACTGAATTGAAACCGTATAAACATAATTAAGCACATTTCCCTGTTTGAATACAGTTACTTACCCATTTTCCGTAAAGCATTTTATCAGCAAAGATTTTTACTAGGTGTGTCAAATAGCAACTACCACTCATCCTACAGACCCTGGAAAAGTTCCAGATCTCTGAGACAATGTTTTTATATTTTTATTGTCACTATTGAATATTAAATTTGGAGACATCTTCTTTACTTGCAAGGGGCAAGTTTAACCATGCACCCAAAGAGGTGACAAACATTTATTACTTTCTGTTTGTATTGTTGAATATGGGACATACTTGCACCAAATATAAAAGACAATGTAAAAATTGTTTTGCAAGACCCATCATTTTGTTACTATTGTTTTCATAGGCATAAGATTTGTGTACAATTTTCTACAGCTAATCAGATGTTCACCAAGTTTGATGTTTGTGTTATGTTGTGACCAATTTAAGTGTCCAATTTTAGTATTAATATGTTCTTGTACTATCTTGACTGTGTCTCAATGGGAGACAAGTTTTTTTTAATATTTTCTTTTTTTTTAAATGCATATTATATTCATATATGTGACTTCTCTAGTGTTTGTGTTTATATATCATATCCATACTTATAATTATGTTCTTTGTTTTCATTTCCTTTATGTGGCTCAAAATGAGCAGACAGCTGCAATATTTTTCCTATGGACATCTGAACTGTCCATCTATGTAATATATTTATGTTCCTTCTATTATCTTGATTATTCTGTGACTCAATGAGAGCTGACTTTGAAATAATTTACATATATTTTTTTTATATCTTAAGATCGCATGTGATATATTTGTGTCTGTTTTTGATCGTTTTCCATGTGGCTCACTGGGAACAAAGATTAACAGTTTTTTTTACTTTCATATATTACTAAATATTTTTATTATGCTGTCATACTGAGGGCCATAACACAAAGTGCATTTGAAACAACACAACTAAAATATTTGCAGGAAACAGTCATTGTATACATACACATTATGCATAGTAAAACAAAAAAATTTATTAAATTAGTACTTTTCCAAATTTTAACCATTTGACACATTTGTCCTAGTCGGCTAATATCATTAACATTCTGTAAATGATATTATCCGAGGGGGGTATTGTAACAGAACATATTAAAGGCTTTACTTTAATGAAGTATGTGGTACCCTCCAAATTCAACCAGTTTAAAGAGTATTTAAGATTATAGAAGAGTTATTGTGTATGTTAACAATGATTGCACAACATGTCTCCATAAACAGTCAACCCATTAAATTATACTGAATAACTGACCCACACAAAAGTTAATATCACTTGATCACTGATACAGCAAATGTCATCATGTAAAAACACTAAGTTTATCTTAAATAATTAATATGAAGTACGAAAAATAGTAGCCAAATTAGGTATTTTGGATCCCCTTAAATAAAAATCACCCAGTGAAACCTATTTGTTCACTAGGAGCGTTTTCACTCAGTATTCACGTAATCAATCCTATTCTAGACGAAAACCAATGTAATTCTTAATAATTCATGTTGCTTACTTATTTATGCAAATTAGAGAAGTCAATTGACAAACTTCCAAAAAATGGCCTTTTTGTAACAGAGAATTATTCTGTCAAGTCAACAAATCTGTCTGTCATTTTAATAACATGTTAAATTATGTCACTCGATGCAAATTAATAACTTTTCTGCACAAATTATGATAACAGATGTACATGTGACTTGTAAACTATATCTCTTTTTAGTAGTTCTTTGACAATGTTATAAATACAAGCAGCAAGAACGGTCGGGAGGCAGTCGGAATGTCACTTTGGTAAAGTGTGTTTGTGTGTTATTGTTTGAGGTGGATAAACAATGCAAAGATCATGTAATGGAAGTACTACTTTGTGTTGTGTCATGGTCTTTGGTGGACAGTGGAAGTAAGATGGCCACCAGAGTAATAAATATTTGAAGGTTACATATTTGTTGGTTTTGCTCATTCTTTATCATCAAAAGCACATAAAAAACACGGGACCTCATGTTTTTAACCCTAGACAACCAGATTTAGAGCCAGCATCAGCATCGAGACACAGCAGCGATCCAGCAAGCAGCAGCGATTACTACAACGCATTTTAATGGCGCCAACCAAACATCAAGTGCTAACAAGCTCTGTAAACGGGAGTGAAATTGTGCGATTACAGCAATTAGCTATATCAACGACTAGGCGACCATTACAATGCGAATCAGGCGAAATGCAATTCAGGTCGTTCGGATACTTTGGAGCATGACTGTACGTTTCCTTCTTCACTATGGCACTTGATGTTTATCGTACTATTTAGTTTAACCAAAACAATAGTTGCTGTTACTTAACTGTTTTAACGCAAGACAAGGTATTTACCTACACTGAAGAGCTAAAGAAACTCGTATACCTGCCTAGCATCGTGTAGGGCCTCTGCGAGTATGCAGAAGTGCTGCACCACGACTTGGCATTAACTCGACTAAGGTCTGAACTAGTGCTGGAGGGAACTGACACCATGAAACCTGCAGGGCTGTCCATAAATACATAACAGTAAGAGGGGATGGAGAGCTCTTCTAAACAGAACGTTGCAAGGCATCCCGAATATGCTCAATGATGTTTATGTCTGGGGAGTTTGGTGGCCAGTGGAACCGTTTACACTCAGAAGAGTGTTCATGGAGCCACTCTGTAGCAATTATGGACGTTTGGTGTGTCCCATTGTCCTGCTGGAATTGTCCAAGTTCGTCGGAATGCACAATGGACATGAATGATGTAGGTGCTCATACAGGATGCTTACGTACGTTTCACCTGTCAGAGACTGATCTAGACGTACTAGGTGGCGTATATCACTCCAACTGCACACTCCACGCACCATTACAGAGCCTCCACCAGCTTGACAGTCCCCGGCTGACATGCAGGGTCCATGGTTTCATCAGGTTGCCTCCATACCCGTACTCGTGTATCCACTCGATACAATTTGAAACGAAACTCTTCCGACCAGGTAACAGGTTTGCAGCCATCAACAGTCCAACGTCGGTATTGACGGGCCCAGGCGAGGCTTAAAACTTTGTGTGGTGCAGTCATCAAGGGTACACGAATGGGCCTTCGGCTCCGAAAGCCCATATCGATGATGTTTCGTTGAATGGTTCGCACGCTGACACTTGTTGATGACCAACATTGAAATCTGCAGCAATTTGCGGAAGGGTTGCGCTTCTGTCCAGTTCAACGATTCCATTGAGTCTTCGTTGCTCCCGTTCTTGCAGGATCTTTTTCAGGCCGCAGCGATGTTGGAGATTTGATGTTTTACAGGACTCCTGATATTCACGGTATGCTCGTGAAATGGTCGTATGGGAAGATCCTCACGTCATCGCTACTTGGGAGATGCTGTGTCCCATTGCTCGTGTTTCGACTAAAAGATTCCGTTCAAACTCACTTAAATAGTGGTAACCTGTCATGGTAGCATCAATAACCGATCTAACAACTGCACCAGCCACTTGCCTTATATAGGCGTTGGTGACTGCAGCGCCGTATTCTGCCTGTTTACGAGTCTCTGTATTTGAAAACCCACGCCCTTACCAGTTTCTTTGGAGCTTCAGAGAATAAATTGTTGTGCTGTTTTCTTATCACATGCTGCCACATATCGTTGCTTTTCAACTAGTTTTAACAGAAATAGTTCGTATGTCCGCCAAACCCGCCCGCTCATTTGTCGTGCCTGTCGTCTCACAGTTTCACCTTGTTTAGTTTAGTTAACACTGTTTCGTTCTTGTGGCCTTTTTCAAATGATACGTGTGTCGAATTAAAGAATCACTTTTTAACATAGCAAACCGTTATTAATTTTGGCTAACAGACCAAAATCGTGACAGTGACAACGTCTCAACAAGAGGTCATGAGGGAATAATCAACTATCTTAGTAAAGTATAAGGCAGTTAAGATACAAGAAGAAATGGTTTCACCTTTACTAGTTTCCGGGAGTAGTAGAACCCATAAGACAGGATCTAATTTAACAATTCGCACGCTTCACCAGTCACAAATTTGCAGTCAAAGCATTTATATTTTTGTCAAAGAGAAAGTACCTGAGTCTAGTTTCCACGCTTTTGACTAGCATTAAAACAACCCACATTGCGCCAGGAAAAGCAGATTCGTAAATTTTAACAATTTTTGGCGTCTTTTCAATTGTTTGTATAAGTTCTATTATATTTTGCTTTTCGGTTTTTAAGTGATCTAAGGAATCAAGACAGTCTTGCCATCAGTTCTGATACCATTACTTCTTTATATACAGGATATTTCAAAAATTCCTTTACAAACTTTGGAAACAAGTCCCTTGCACCAAAAGAAAAAGAAAGGAAAAAGTTAAGATGTCCGAAAATCCTTCGTTTCTGAGTTATTCGTGAAAGTTTACAATTTATGTGACTGGAGCTCATCAACGCTCAGACGCAAAATCAGACTCGAAATGTCCTCTTCTTGCTTGTAAATACGCATGAACTCGTCGAATCATAGACTGTCGCACCCTTTCAGTCCTGAACAATTTCTGCAGTTCGTGGTAAAACAGAAGGTGTACCATATGCCGGCCGGCCTTTGTGGCCGAGCGGTTCTAGGTGCTTCGGTCCGGAATCGCGCTGCTGCTACGGTCGCAAGTTCGAATCTGCCTCGGGCGTAGATGTGTGGAATGTCCTTAGGTTAGTTCGGCTTAAGTAGTTCTAAGTCTAGGGGACTGCTGACCTCAGATGTTAAGTCCCATAACGGTTAGAGCCAGTTTTGAACCATATGCCAGGGCCACCGGTCTTGCGCTGACACCTTGCTCTTCCTCAACAACCTGTAGAACTTGCTCTTCCTGGTCACGCGTACTGTCAACACGTTGTCTTCCTAGAGCCATAGTCGGTGGTGAAACATGATTCCAATCACGGCCACATCACGATAGACAGCACTAAAAGTTGGATAATATGCTATCTTTGGTCTGGAAATGCCGTCTGATACAGCCGTGCAGCTTCGCTTCCATTGCCATTCGCGCGGCCGTTCATAAACATCATGTATGCCTGCTCACAAAATAAATATCCTGCCATGTTTGACTGGGACACTACTACTTAACTCACCACGCGTAGTATGTGTACACAATGGAGAACCTTAAAACAGACGAATGACGAATGTAAACAAATCTCACTGGTAACGCAGCGCCATGTAGTAGGATACAATGAATCAAACTTGTGCATAGATAAGTAAAGATTTTGCGCTGTACATGGAGAGCCGTTGAACGTCAACTCCCATTAATAACACGAAACGAAGGATATTTGGACGTATATTTATACGCACATTTTTATTCGAGAACTTATCCCCAGACTTTTTAAAAGGGTTTTTGAAACACCGTAAGTATACTTAAATCAATTAATCTTTCTCCATTCCATAAATTTTGTCAGTCAGTGAATCTCTATCAGTATCACCTGCTATAGTAAGATTTTAGGTAAATACTATGCTGTAAGAAAAGTTCAACCTCGGTCTGCTCTTTGAGTGGACATAACACCTGATGCGGGCCTAGTCTGTCTAGCAAGAGGAAGTTGCACACTTCCGCAGTGACATTCCAGGGACGGTTGTTTTTTTTTTCTCAAAAGAGCCGTTACAGAGCACACAGAACGTTGCACTGCAGGCAGCCACAACCGTTGAACTTCCTAATGAATGGAAGTAAAACGAACCGCAAGACAACTGTAATTGGTGATTTCTTTAATGACAAAATTCCTCTTCAGATGTTTGAGTTTTGACAACGAACGTTGGTGGTCTTGGCGTGCTAATATTTCACTGTTAGCTGTCTCGTTTAGCAAACACAGTCGTGGTCGCATGTAATTTGTCACTTTTTATTTGTGGGTGACAGGCTTCGATCTGCTATAGAAATCATGATCAGGTCTGCATTCTTTGGTGATAGTAGGATAGTAGGAGCAGGCCCTTCCGTGCCGGTGTTTACTTCTAATAGTTATAGAATGGGTTTTTTTCTTTTTTTTTGCGCGAACAGAGAACTAGACGAAAGAGACTGTAGTGCAGGATAGCGATTCCTATGTTACAACTTTATTAGCGTAGTTCGAAATCTGAAGTAATGAGAAGTTTCAACAAGAATTTGAATAAAAACAAATTTTTAGTGTAAAGTGATTCTAAATTCTACTTTGTAATATAATTACTTGTAGCCCCATACAAATTCCTAACTCCATGCAGAAAGTCCTGAAAATTTGTGCTTCTGATTTTTGTACTGAAGAACGTGGGGCGCATGCAGTACGTAACTGATCCACGAATAGTTCACCTGCTAAGTATTATCTACTGCATGCGCCGAAAATTTTCATTGTAAATCTTACGCATTTTGTCATCTCTAACCTTGGAGAGAGATAACAGAGGTCTTTTGGTCACGGCAGTCTTCCACTTTATTACTAATCTGCCTTAAAAACTGGCTACTGTAGTATCGCTTCAATGTAATCCTTAGATACGCAATTGACTTACTTCAGGAAAAATATTATTTGGTGCAAGTCAAATTAATTATTTTCTTTATTAACTCTATATCATCATCATCATCATCATTTAAGACTGATTATGTCTTTCAGCGTCCAGTCTGGAGCATAATCCCCTTTATAAAACTCCTCCATGATCCCCTATTCCGTGCTAACATTGGTGCTTCTTCTGATGTTAAGCCTATTACTTCAAAATCATTTTTAACCGAATCCAGGTACCTTCTCCTTGGTCTGCCCCGACTCCTCCTACCCTCTACTGCTGAACCCATGAGTCTCTTGGGTAACCTTGCTTCTCCCATGCGTGTAACATGACCCCACCATCTAAGCCTGTTCGCCCTGACTGCTACGTCTATAGAGTTCACTCCCAGTTTTTCTTTGATTTCCTCATTGTGGACACCCTCCTGCCATTGTTCCCATCTACTAGTACCTGCAATCATCCTAGCTACTTTCATATCCGTTACCTCAACCTTACTGATAAGGTACCCAGAATCCACCCATCTTTCGCTCCCATACAACAAAGTTGGTCGAAAGATTGAACGGTGCACAGATAACTTAGTCTTGGTACTGACTTCCTTCTTACAGAAGAGAGTAGATCGTAGCTGAGCACTCACTGCATTAGCTTTGCTACACCTCGCTTCCAGTTCTTTCACTATGTTGCCATCCTGTGAGAATATGAATCCTAAGTACTTGAAACTCTCCACCTGTTCTAACTTTGTTCCTCCTATTTGGCACTCAATCCGTTTATATCTCTTTCCCACTGACATTACTTTCGTTTTGGAGATGCTAATCTTCATACCATATTCCTCACATTTCTGATCTAGCTCTGAAATATTACTTTGCAAACTTTCAATCGAATCTGCCATCACAACTAAGTCATCCGCATATGCAAGACTGCTTATTTTGTGTTCACACATCTTAATCTCACCCAGCCAGTCTATTGTTTTCAACATATGATCCATATATAATACGAACAACAGTGGAGACAGGTTGCAGCCTTGTCTTACCCCTGAAACTACTCTGAACCATGAACTCAATTTACCGTCAACTCTAACTGCTGCCTGACTATCCATGTAAAGACCTTTAATTGCTTGCAAAAGTTTGCCTCCTATTCCATAATCTCGTAGAACAGACAATAACGTCCTCCTAGGAACCCGGTCATATGCCTTTTCTAGATCTATAAAGCATAGATACAATTCCCTTTTCCATTCATAACACTTCTACATTATTTGCCGTAAGCTAAAGATCTGGTCCTGACAACCTCTAAGAGGCCTAAACCCACACTGATTTTCATCCAATTGGTCCTCAACTAATACTCGCACTTTCCTTTCAACAATACCTGAGAAGATTTTACCCACAACGCTGATTAAAGAGATACCTCTGTAGTTGTTACAATCTTTCCTGTTTCCATGTTTAAAGATTGGTGTGATTACTGCTTTTGTCCAGTCTGATGGAACCTGTCCCGACTCCCAGGCCATTTCAATTATCCTGTGTAGCCATTTAAGACCTGACATTCCACTGTATTTGATGAGTTCCGACTTAATTTCATCCACCCCAGCTGCTTTATTGCACTGCAGTCTATTGACCATTTTCACCACTTCCTCAAATGTGATCCTATTTCCATCCTCATGCCTATCCCATTGTACATCGAAATCTGAAACATTACTGATCGTATTTTCACCTACATTGAGCAACTCTTCAAAATATTCCCTCGATCTGCCCAAAGAATCCACAGGATTCACAAGCAGTTTTCCTGACCTGTCCAAAATACTTGTCATTTCCTTCTTACCTCCCTTTCGAAGACTGCTAATTACACTCCAGAATGGTTTTCCAGCAGCTTAACCCAAAGTCTCCAACATGTTTCCAAAGTCTTCCCAAGATTTCTTCTTGGATGCTGCAATTATCTGTTTGGCTTTGTTTCTATCTTCAACATAACTTTCTCTGTCTACCTGAGTTCTAGTATGTAGCCATTTTTGATACGCCTTCTTTTTCCTTTTACAGGCTGCCTTGACTGCGTCGTTCCACCAAGCTGTTTGCTTCATCCTACCTTTACACACTACTGTTCCAAGACATTCTTTAGCCACTTCTAGTACTGTGTCCCTGTACCTTTTCCATTCCTTTTCCAATGACTGTAATTGACTACATTCAACTAACTTGTACCTTTCTGAGATCATTGTTATGTACTTGTGCCTGACTTCCTTATCCTGAAGGTTCTCCACTCTTATCCTTCACTGGACTCGCATTCGGGAGGACGACGGTTCAATCCCGTCTCCGGCCATCCTGATTTAGGTTTTCCGTGATTTCCCTAAATCGTTTCAGGCAAATGCCGGGATGGTTCCTTTGAAAGGGCACGGCCGATTTCCTTCCCAATCCTTCCCTAACCCGAGCTTGCGCTCCGTCTCTAGTGACCTCGTTGTCGACGGGACGCTAAACACTAACCACCACCATCTTATCCTCCTACATATGGACCAGACCTCCTGCTCTTTCGGTCTCACAATACCAATTTCGCTGCAGATTAAATAATGATCAGTGTCGTAAAAGAATCCCCTGTATACACGTGTGTCCCTCATAGCCTTCCTGAATTCCTGATCTGTTATTATATAGTCAATGACAGATCTGGTTCCCCTGCCTTCCCAAGTATACCGGTGAATGTTCTTATGTTTAAAAAAGGAGTTTGTGATTACTAAGCCCATACTGGCACAGAAATCCAAGAGTTGTTTCCCATTCCTGTTGGCCTCCATATCCTCTCCAAATTTACCGATAACCTTTTCATACCTTTCTGTTCGATTTCCAACCCTGCATTAAAATCACCCGTGAGCAGAACACTGTCCTTGTCCTTTACTCTAACAACTACATCACTAAGTGCATCATAAAAACTATCCATCTTATCTTGATCTGTCCCTTCACAATGCGAATATACTGACACAATCCTAATTTTCTTGCTAGACACTGTCAAATCTATCCACATCAGTCGTTCGTTTACATACCTTATGGCAACTACGCTGGGTTCCATTTCTTTCCTGATGTAAAGCCCTACACCCCATTGTGCTATTCCTGCTTTGACTCCTGACAGGTAGACCTTGTATTCTCCCACTTCCTCTTCTTTCTCACACCTTACTCGAATGTCACTAGCAGCTAAAACATCCAACCCCATCTTATTTGCAGCCTCTGCCAGCTCTACCTTCTTCCCAGAGCAGCCCCCATTGATATTAATAGCTCCCCATCTCATTACCATTTGTTTGCCGAGTCGTATCTTAGGAGTCCCTGGTTTGTCAGTTAGAGGTGGGACCCCGTCACCTCCAAAGGTCCGAGGCATTTTGCTCTGATTGTTGCCAGAATCATATTTAAAGTACCGGGGAAGCAGGTTGCTAGCCTTACTTGCCCCGAGTCCCATTGAGTTTTACCCCTAACGGTTGAGGGACTGACTGGTGGATTTGGTAGTCTTTGCCGTATGAGCACAAAGGTGACCACAACTCAGAATATGTCCGAGATGCTCAGCCTTATTCCAAAGTAACTGGTCTCCCGACTGTCGGGACCACTTACTTGGCCACTCATACGTTGCCCGTGGTTCATGAACTAGGACATGACTACAGGAACCCACATCATGAACCACTATTAACTCTATAACTCAAATTATTTTTTCAGTAACTCTGTAAACATACACTTCTTAGCAAACTACCAATCTTTCGAATAGTTTATTTATCTTCGGTCAGTATGGCCCATTATTTTGGCAAGGTTTCAAGCAACAGATAACAATTCTGTACACCTACATTCATTATCGATAAGTCAGAAGTACTGAAAAAGCTATATTGTAGTTCTCATATGAAATGTAAGTGTATTTCTTTATACCAAAATTGTTTCGCGCGATCATAAGCTTAGTTTCCCGTAGTCAATAATTATGTAAAATCTTTTTTCACTTGCAGCACGGGTTCTATATTATCTACTAGACGCAAAATGTCGTCATCTGAAGCCATCACAAGCGATTAGAATTTTGAATCAAGTACTCTTGAATAGCTAGAAGCTCTTTTTTAGAAGGAAGTTGACAATGATTCAGACACTGATGGCCTCCAGGACAATGAATTCGCATCTTATAGGTGTTCAAGTAAAGATAGATTACAGAAACTACAGCAGTCCTGATATCTTTACTGACTGGTAACAGAACTCAGTGGAGTAAAACTCTGCCACCATGCAGTAGAATTCAGTACAGAATATCATGAAAAATCCACCTGAACCAGTAATGGGTAGTGTAACTGGCACTCCAAGAATACATAGACACGTTTACATCTCACAAAGAATGTTATACAATATCATATATTGTACTAATTTATAAGGTACGTCCATAGCCAGTCTCAAGAAAACAATTGGCTAACTATTACTTCTGAGAAAATGAATGCACTTTTTGGACCCTGATCAGACAGAACAAATGATTGTTGCTTCCACTACAATAAACACCCTAATAAAGACATTAGAATAAACCACAATATACCATGTAATGTAATTATTTGACAAGTGTTTCGTTTTTTGAAGAACAGTTGCGGGGAATGATTGCAGCAATGAGAACTTTGAGATATATCAACAAGGGAATTCCATTAAAATTGGCGTCTTCCAGGCTTAGAGAAGTTTCGCCGTTTTATGATTTTTAAGAGAGTTGAGCAACTGTAGGTTATGTGCCCAAAAAGAAAAAAATGGCGTATTTCTCAGTCATCTGTACCACAACGCCATAGTTGACGAAGAAGAAAATAAAGCCAGTGGTAGTGTCATTCAATTAAAAACTGGATTAAGGTCTGAGTCTCTTGGCGAGAAGACACATACATTAACGTGCAATAAATAGTCAAATAGTTAGCCTTTGACTAATGGAAAAATGTAATTGATGTGGCATCGATAAATACACTGTTTTTATTTTCACGGCAACATTCCTACTACTAGGAGAGTAGAACTGGTAAAATGAGAATTTTCCTCATGTAATTGTAGTAGGAAATGATATCTCCACATATCGACAAGAGAAGCATTGACCCAAAAGAATGTTCTACAAGCCATAGAGCTACTCTACTCGCCCACAGACAAAGGTTGTGCGAGGTGGAAAGTCACAAGGAAAACGTAGCAACATAGACCAGACAGAAAACAGTGATCAAACCTGAGGTAAATGCACAAGAAAAGTTGCTGCAATTATCTGCAAAAGGGACATTTTTCGTGAGCAGAACTTCTGGTGTAAGCTCAGTAAATTTTAAAGGTCTTTGTTTATAATAAGAAAAATTATAACATAATTTATGATATTGTATTTTATGAGTAAACTGAAAGTCACAATACCATAATAAATACCTTCTTAGTCATCAGTCATCCAACTCATCACAATTTGTTAACACTGTTTTGAGAAAAACCTTTTTGGATTTGTTTTGAGGTGGATCTCTTACAGATCCTTCCAGTGCATTTTGGCGAGTTCAGCCGTTCATGCTTCCAAGGAATAGAAATTTACAAGCACAAATTTTCGAGACTATCCGTACAGGGTTAGGAAACTGCAGCGGACTAGGAGATATTACACCTTTTAGACCGGTTTAAAAACTTGTTATAGTAAAATTTTATTCGGTTTAAATAATTACGATCTGCTTTTCAGGCTTTTGTGGATGAAAGTTTTCAAAATATGCAAATATTTTGACGAGATAAAATTTTTATTTAAATAATTATTTATACATAGACTAGCTATTTCTCTCGCAGTTTCATTTGTGCAGGTGTATTTCAGATATATTGCTGACCATTTAGAGATTCCATTTCATTCTCATATCATGCTTCTGGTACCGTCGTTACACACTAGGTAACACCTCGGAAGTGTGTATATGCCAATGTAATTGTTAAACATTCTGTGAATAGATTTTAAATATTAAAATAAGTTTACAGCATTGTTAGAAAAAAATGTTATCTATGCCAATTCGTGTATAAATAAAGCAATATTCTCTGCTTCCCCATCAGTCATCACATTTTTGTATAATAATAGTCATGCTGAATGATTGCTTCTTTCATTTAGGTACGTCGGACATATAGTGGTATTTCAACTTGTAATTAACAGCGGCTATAAACAGAAATCATTATTGTGTAAAATAAATGAATAGTAATTTACAATTTAATGTAGAAAAATTATAGAAAACGATTGCTTTAATAGCAGAGATGCCGCGAGTCCACATTTATATAAAGGAACATGTGTGTTCGCTCTCCTTCCCGAGATAACAAAGTGCACTTGCACCGGACAACAGACTTAGGTGACGTATGAGAAACTGCAGAGACTCATGTCTAGTCTAAGAGCAAAAGGAGACGGTGTGTTCTAAGATGATGTCATAGGACTCAGTGGCGATTTTAAAGCAAGTACACGGTGCCCATCTCTGGTCTCTATTATCTACGTAGCATTCGATGTGTAAATAGTCTGCTGCCATTTATTTACCTTTTTTATTGTTTCTAAGATTTTTTATCATTAGGTAACAATACGTTTATTTAAATTTATTTAAAGAAATGTTTACTGTGCCTTATTCTAGGCCAGTCTCGTCAGCTTGTAGGTTCAGTAGAGTATGGTTAGGAATGTTTCATACGCTGCTCTAGCGTAGACGTGAAGGGCATCAGAAACTACTTCCTCTTTTTCTATTTAGTAGAGCTTTGTAGCGGCCAGGTTTTTCCTTACTTTATTTAATTTTATCATATTCTAGAGTTATTGGTTGACTTACAACAGGGCCATAGCTAAACTGTAGTGTAACATGCTGTAGTACGGTGTGGCAGTAAAGTGGAAGTGCTAAGGTTGTAAATGAAGTGGAAGTGCTAAGATAATAAATGAAATAGAACTGCTAAGGTAGTGCATTAAGTGGTTCTGTGAAAGCCAAAACCTATCCTGACTCCAACAGTCACATAATTCGTCAATGCTTGCGGATACCAGTTACAGCTGTAACTTTCTAATGAGAAATTCTCATCATCTCTTGTTACTACCCTGTTAACTCATCTTCCCCATGCCAGTTTCGCTAATTGGAGCTATCCCAGTGCGAGCCCATCCCTGAATCAGCAGTAATCTCTCTAAATCTGTGTTAACAAGCTATCTACTTGCACTGAGATGAAATTTATAACGTTGCAAGAGAAACTCAACAATTCGTATGCCTAGATTAGTGTAGAGGCGAGGAAATTCCAGATATAATCCGCGCGCCCAATTAGTGGCTGCTGCTCTCATATATTGACTAGATTTCAGTCTGCAAGAGGTAAATTTTTTTGGTTCTCCATCTCCGCCTCAGAAGTGAAACACACCAAACTTGGACCGCTCTCAAAAACTATATTTACACGATTTGCAGACGCACCTCTCCTCATCCACTAAGAAAGTTTGAAAGGCATCTGCTACAAATTTAAAGCGGTAGTTAAGTACTAGACTACGATTTTCAGGTGTTAGTTAACGCTCTGCGAGAAAGACGTCGAAGGAAAACAAGACTACGCTACTACACAATGTCAACACGGTACACGTTAGAGCGCACATATGCTGGTTCCGACGTATCCGCATGTCACCTGACACGGTGTATCATACTCTTGTTAGATACGTGAATGATTTCCTCATCGAGGAGCAACTAGCTGCGATATTCATTGCACGACATGCGGTAACTAAATTTCTGATGGTTATCAAATACTAATACCTCGCTTTTCCACAACATTTTAATAGGTTTATTTCTCACTAGAACAGAGATAAAAAGACACTTTTCAACGTTTATTTTCGCAATCATTAATGCAATATTTTTCAGCGTTCCGCCTAACTTTCACTCATTTCTTCTAGTTTTTACAACAATATATCACAATTTGCTGAATTTTCACAGATATCACGGAAATTTCGTGATGTAGAGGAGAGTGTTGTACCTTGAAGATAGTATACCTAAGAAAACAGGATGATATTTGGTCGGTTCTTCAGTCTACTAAGTGATATGAGAATTACACGACGGAATAAACGCTAGAGATCCCCATCAGCAGTTCCCGCCTATTCCTACAGTTTTTGTTGTTGTTAGACACGAGATTGTGTTTTGCGCAGCATTTGCAAATATTTCGCGTTCAGTACATTCAAGTGCTCTGTAATATATATTAAAGCAATTTGGAATATATTTTTTACTCTCCAGGTAGAGAGTTTGAGGATGAATAAATTTCTAAATATTTATATAACATATAGGCAGTCAAGCCATAGTTCCTCGGTCGTGCACCATCTTACACCTAGTAGGAAAACATATTTTATTTGTATCATGTCTAACGAATGAACCGAGCTTTGTTAATGTCGTAAATATATTACCTGTGTTGAAAATGGAAATTGGTGTTAGTTTCCAATAGCTTCCATTTCAGAATGTATTGAACCTGGGTTGGTTTTTGATAATTCTTCTGCTTAATTTGAAATCACTTTCTGATAATCGGTCTGTAATACAGTAATGAAATAACAGATAGACTACTAAATACGGTATGAACTAGACATTCTCGCCTGTTACTTTTTCAAATTTCAATCGGATATTTGTCTCTAGTTACATAAAGAGATATATTTTCGTATTGCAGTAATATTCCGGACTAACTTTCGTAAATTCCGAAAAACACCGCAGCACATAAAACGTGAATATCAGCATTTAAAAATGGAATAAGAAGTGAAATTTCATTTCGATTACAGGGATGGCTCGAAGATAAATTCTGAAAAGTGTACGAAGGTGCAACACTCTCTACTATATCCAGAATAGTGAGGAGGACGGTTGAACCCTGGCGTGACTAATTTTTAGAACAAATCGCCTGTTGCCTCTGTCTCGGGTTCCTCTGTGAGCGTTTGTCTCATGCTTTTTCTGACGGTTCACCAGCATGTATGGCTGGAATTCTGGAAACTTCCCCTTCCATTGCTGGTGGTGGACTGGAGCCGAGCTCGCAGCTGCAGATTACCGTTCCTGGCTCTCCAGCGTCAAAGGACTTTGCCGTTGTCATTTCCGCTGCTGCTATCCCCTTGCTACCTGCAACGCTCGTTCGCTGCGGGAGGGAATCCACAATCCCTCTTTTTGTTTTGGCTATTTTCATTTTTCTGTATTTATATAGCTTCTTTGAACAAGAGCATGTGATAACTCTTCTCTACAGCAAGAACTGCCTGTCGCCAGTTTTTACAATGTGGTCCGTTTCACAAAGCGTGTGCTCCTGGCGAATTTTGCAATGTGGTCGGTTTCACATAGCGCGTGCTCCGCCACCGTCGATTTTTCCTGCTCAATCTACAATTCTTTTTATGTTCGGTGATCCTAACGTCGCTTGATCGTCCAGTCATTCCAGCATAAACTTTTCCGCATGCACATGGTAAGCGGTATGTTCCCGACAATGTAGGTGGGTCTCTTCTCTCCTTTGCCGATCTGGGATAATCCTTGATGTGCTTTGTCGGTTTATAAATAGTCATCAAGCCGAGTTTACGCAGTATAAGACCGATTCTGTTCGTCACTTCGGGAATGTGTGACCGCATCCGACGTTACAATAACCGATGTGGAAAAAAGGGACCCAACTGCAACCTCGAGAATGAACCGCATATCATACGATATCGATGTTGGAATGACTGGACGACCGATCAACACCACGATCACCGATCATAGGTGACTTTGCAAACTGGAATAGATAAGAAAATTGGACGTGGTGGAGCAAGCGCTGTGTGTCACCGGCCATGCAAGGTGGTCCATTGATCGTGATCGGGCCAAATATCTCACGAAATAAGCGTCAAACGAAAAAACTACAAAAACCGAAACTTGTCTAGCTTTTAGGGGGAAACCAGATGGCGCTATGGTTGGCTCACTAGATGGCGCTGCCACAGGTCAAACGGATATCAACTGCGTTTTTTAAAGTGGGAACCCCCATTTTTTAATTACATATTCGTGTAGTACGTAAAGAAATATGAAAGTTTTAGTTGGACCAATTTTCTCGCTTTGTGATAGATGGTGCTGTAATAGTCACGAACATATGGCTCACAATTTTAGACGAACTGTTGCTAACAGGTAGGTTTTTTTTAAATTAAAATACAAAACGTGGCTACTTTTGAACATTTTATTTCAGTTGTTTCAATGTGATACATGTACCTTTGTCAACTTATAATTTCTGAGAACGCATGCTGTTACAGCGTGATTACCTGTAAATACCACATTAATGCAATAAATGCTCAAAATTATGTCCGTCAACCTCAATGTATTTGGCAATACGTGTAACGACATTCCTCTCAACAGCGAGTAGTTCGCCTTCCGTAATGTTCGCACATGCATTGACAATGCGCTGACGCATGTTGTCAGGAGTTGTCGGTGAATCACGATAGCAAATGTCCTTCAACTTTCCACACAGAAAGAAATCCGGGAACGTCAGATCCGGTGAACGTACGGGCCATGGTATGGTTCTTCGACGACCAATCCACTTGTCATGAAATATGCTATTCATTACCGCTTCAACCGCACGCAAGATATGTGCCATCATGTTGGAAGTACATCGCCATTCTGTCATGCAGTAAAACATCTTGTAGTAACATCAGTAGAACATTACGTAAGAAATCAGCATACATCGCACCATTTAGACTGCCATCGATAAAATGGGGGCCAATTACCCTTCCTCCCTCAATGCCGCATCACACATTAACCCGCCAAAGTCGCTTATGTTCCACTTGTCGCAGCCATCGTGGACTTTCCGTTGCCCAATAGTGCATATTATGCCGGTTTACGTTACGCTATTGGTGAAGCTTCGTCGCTAAATAGAACGCGTGCAAAAAATATTGTCATCGTCCCGTAATTTCTCTTCTGCCCAGTGGTACAACTGTACACGACGTTCAAAGTCGTCGCCATGCAATTACTGGTGCATAGAAATGTGATACGGGTGCAATCGATGTTGATGTAGCATTCTCAACACCGACGTTTTTGAGATTCCCGATTCTCGCGCTATTTGTCTGCTACTGATGTGCGGATTAGCCGCGACAGCAGCTAAAACATCATTTGTTGTAGGTCGTGGTTGACGTTTCACATGTGGCTGAACACTTCCTGTTTCCTTAAATAACGTAACTGCCCGGCGAACGGTCCCGACACTTTGATGATGTCGTCCAGGATTCCGAGCAGCATACATAGCACACGCCCGTTGGGCATTTTGATCACAATAGCCATACATCAACACGATATAGACCATTCCCGTAATTGGTAAACGGTCCATTTCAACACTGGTAATGTATCACGAAGCAAATACCGTCCGCACTGGAGGAATGTTACGTGATACCACGTACTTATACGTTTGTGTCTGTTACAGCGCCACTTATCACAAAGCGAAAAAAGTGGTACAACTGAAACATTCGTATTTCTTTACGTACTACACGAATATGTAATAAAAAATGGGGGTTCCTATTTAAAAGAAACGCAGTTGATATCCGTTTGACCTATGGAAGTGCCATGAAGCGGACCAACCATAGTGCCATCTGGTTTCCCCCTTCAAGCTAGACGAGTTTCGTTTTATGTAATTTTTTCGTTTCATACTTATTTCGTGAGATATTTGGCCCGGTCACTGTCAATGGACCACCCTGTACAGTGAAATTCTCCGACACGGAAATTCTTGCTGTAGAGAAGAGCTTCAAATGGCTCTAATCACTATTGGACTCAACATTTGAGGTCATCAGTACCTAGACCTTGAGCTACTCAAACCTAACTAACCTAAGGACATCAGACACATCCGTGCCCGAGGCAGGATTCGAACCTACAACCGTAGCAGCAACGTGGTTCTGGACTGAAGTGCCTAGAACCGCTCGACCACAGCGGCCGGCAGAGAAGAGCTATCACACCTGTTTGTTCAGAGAAGCCGGACGGAGTGGCCGAGCGGTTCTAGGCGCTGCAGTCTGGAACCGCGTTCGAATCATGCCTCGGGCATGGATGTGTGTGATGTCCTTAGGTTACCTAGGTTTAAGTAGTTCTAAGTTCTTGGGGCTGATGACCTCAGAAGTTAAGTCCCATAGTGCTCAGAGCCATTTTTTTTTTCAGAGATGTCATACAGGGTGGGGCAAATAAATGTGGCCAGGACAAGTAGATACCATTGGACGTGAATTTGTGGCAGCATTGACGGAACTACTCGCTACAGGATGGAGCAACTGCCCGTGCAGCAGGCCGAACCTTGGAGCACATTTACACAATCTTTACCCCTGACAAAGTTATTGGCAGAAGTCAGTCTGGTAGCGGACCTTCGTGGTCATCCACGTCACCTGATCTGTCAGTGTGCGAGTACTTTATGTGGGGAGCTCTCGAGATTAAGTGGTATAGCATTTATCCTCATGATATTCAACAACATCGGCTGTACATTTCGGATGAAACTGCAGAAATTCCAGCAGTCAAGCTTCTATCGGCGTTCAGAAACTTGCTGGACAGGGCCCAAAACAATAATGGTGGTCACTCTTAACATCTGCAATAGTCACCTTAGTACTGTGTTTCCTTTCCTCTGATGTGTTAGTTTGTGCCTGAAATTCTATTCTTCACGTAACTTTTATTTGTACCTCCCACCTCCCCCAATAGAAACAACTAAACATGACAATACCTTCAAAATGAAAGAAAAAAGCATAAAAATGAACGAATCCTGCATTCCCGTCCTGCAGCGAATGACCGTTGCGGGTAGCAAGGGTAGAGTCGCAGCGGAAATAATTTCGGAAAAGCACTTTGGCGCGACATGTACAGTCGTGCTCAAAAGTATCCGAACGACCTGAATTGCATTTCGCTTGATTCGAATGCAACCCATATAAAGCAGCTGTCTAGCAGATCCTCTAATCGCCCCTCGGTAAAGTCGTTTGACTATTGAAAATGGTTCCAACAAGTCACCACTAGAAAACACTGCTCTGTATCGCAATAACTCAAGATGTAAAGTAATACCAAGGTACCACAAATATCAGGGAACATCTTAACACAGATAAGACGGTTCTTCAGGCTTGTAAGCTCACATTTATTACAATAAATGACATACATGAAATGTTACCATTCTCATTATACGTCAGATAGGTAATTCACGTAGTTAGTTCGTCGTATTCATGATTTCCACTTCAAAATAACATATCGTACATATTATTTAACACAAAATGACGTTAAAAACTTAAGTTATTCACGAGCAGCTAGTTGAGAATATGTATGAACATCAAATCACACGACAAAACCGTCTCGTTCTGCATATGGATTCAAACCCCGGTCATGCAGACTAAGCAAAGACTTGGTGACTGACGGAAACTAACAGTCATTCCTGACTAGGCATACGGGGAGTGATATACCTCGATTTTAGACAGTATCAGTTACCAAATATCAACTTTAAATTCCATAACGTAAACATTGTTAACGGGCGCGAATTCCTAACCAGCATGTATTGTCCTTGTTAACGAACTACGAGAGATGTTAAATATTGCTTCTTCACAAGTAGCATACATGAAATGCCGTGAGGTAAAGCTTTGTGTTGGACAGGGATTCGAACCCAGAACCTAATTGGATTGTCATCGAAGCACAATCAACTGTGACATATCGGATTTTCTCGGCAGTAGCTAGATGTTTTAACTGAAATGACAAGACGAAACATTAATTTTTTCTTTCCCAGGACTCCAACCTGGTACCTATCGCTGTTATATTCTAGAGAAAACGAACGTTGAAAATGGATTTGTTACACCAGCAGCGACATGTGAGCATGTTTGAACTAGAAATAATACGACGAAGAGTTCAGTGCTGACTGGGAATCGAGCCCCACACATATCGTTGTTGACTGCACACAAAGAGACGTCAGCTACAGAATTTATCTCCACCAGCAGCTCGGAGTAACATCCTTGAATTTACAAGGATTTCGCAAACATTTCTGTGTCTCACTGGGACTCAAAAGCGTCAGATACAGTTAGTGTTGACAACGAATGAAAATACATTAAAAATCAAAATTATTACCCACCAGCAGATAGGTGTTCTCATGCTAGAGCTTGATAATACATAATGAAAGCTTTAGTGCCGGGTCAGGATTTGAACCCTTTCACGCGCAATATGTGGAGATGTTGAGGAATCTGCAGTTTTGAACAAACAACAAATT
This sequence comes from Schistocerca piceifrons, assembly GCF_021461385.2. Taxonomy (NCBI): domain Eukaryota; kingdom Metazoa; phylum Arthropoda; class Insecta; order Orthoptera; family Acrididae; genus Schistocerca; species Schistocerca piceifrons. The sequence goes on from NC_060139.1 coordinate 884,838,644, forward strand.
GGAGTCGAGCTGTATTGTCACGGAGGAATCAAATTCCGCGTTAAGGGCGGCCTGAGTTGCATTCCCAGATCAGAACCAAGTTTATCGCCATACAGAAGCTCAAATAAAAGATGGAGTAATTGTCCTGTGACCCTACATAGCGTTTGTTTCGTCACTAGAAATAAATAACTAGTATAAGAAAGGTTACTGTTGATAGAGTTTCTACGTGTCGCGACTCGTGACTTTATTGTGGTTCAACCCAACGTCTACTTGGAAGAGAAGGAATATCACGTTTAACATGAATGTCAGACCACAATGCCATTATACCTTCTTCACTTGGAGTAGCCAGAAGAGAACATAATCTGTCTCTCCTTATCAAAAATCGTCAGCAGAAGTTGGAATCGAACCCAGACTATAAGTATACAAACATTGCATCAATCCAAGAGACCACAAAATTCTCTTCTCTACCACTCATTTTTCTATCATAACGATGCTGCGCCACACTGGATAAGAATTCTGACACACACAGACTACCTGTAGTGGTATGCAGCATGTTCAGTACATTCATTTACTTGGTTGACCGAATCGCCATGAACTAGCTGCCTCGGCTACCCAGTGCATACATTCGACTCTATTTTTTAATCACCGAAATAAAATCACGTAACTGACACCTACACAGAACTGCCAACAGTGTAGGATGCAGAAATTTAAACAGTGTTCCTTTCGACTTGAGCTACTTTATTGCGCTATCAGTGTTTCAAAAACGTCGTGCAGTGCAAAAGAAAAGCTGTAACTGTCTGTCTCTCAGAAGTCTAGATTCGGCCATATGCATTATCTCACAGCATTGTGCATTGCGCAAGTTCTGGAGGAATTGTTGTTCAGTTCTGGAAGTGTTGTAGCTATGTGTCAGCTAGTAGCGAGACGGTAAGCGTCGCGCACTGTTGATAAGACGTCGCGAGTTTGGGTACATTCACAACTACATTTTTTAAAACGCCATACTGCTGTCTGCTGAAGTTGTCGATCTAATGGAGCTTTCAATATAATTCCCTTCACTTCTCAACCACAAAATAGTCGCATGTGGAAAAAGGGCTAGCTTCTACGACATTTTGTTCCTTTCAGGTTTAATGGATGGCCAGGCTGCAGATGCATCTGCAAACTTTTGTATTATGTATGGGGAGAGTGCATCGTGCCAAAATACCTCAGAAAAGTATTTTCTACATTATCTGTCGTCTGGTAGTGGCATTTTATTTTTCTTCAAACCTTGTTTGACAGCTTTAACTCAGAACAAGTTTTCTACATGCATGTAATCAACAAACTGCATGTGCATTGTCATACTGTTATAGATAACATCAGAGAATTCGCATATATCGTTGATGATTAATTTGTTTCTCATGTTAACTAATGTTTTAACGACACTACAAGGAGCCGTACGGAAATTGTGCACTGTTTTATAAGAAATGATATAAAACTACCCACGACAACCTTACGACCAAAGTCTGTTTCAATAAAACTTAGTATCTGTAAACTAGCGTGCCTCTGTCGTCACGAATTAGTAAAACACTAATCATTTAGATTTCGATTGGGTCTGTGTTTGACTGTTATGCTGTGTCATACTCAAGTGGTATGCAAATGTGGCATTACATAAATAAAGTTATGTATTCCTAGAAACCCAAAATTTGTTTGTCAGCAGCGGAAAGAGGCGTTACCTGTTGTGCAGCATTGTAAGATTTTCACCATTGCACTATGAGCCGAAAGTGTTTTCTTGCGATTTCCTTACCGATGTGTGATCTGACTGCTTGTGCTCTTTCACAGGAGGGATAAAGACATTACAGTCAGCAAGACTGGAACCGCAAACCAGAACAAACGCATTCTTTCAGGTTAGCATGTTACCACAGAGCTGTGGAAGAGGCATTCCTCTAGGTCTCTTCTTACGAGGCCAGTAATGGCTAGAACTCGTAAACCGCCATTCAAAGGACGAGATTAGATGTGATTTACACGTGCAACGACTTTCCTGGTTCGAAAACCGTAAATTTACAATCTTTTGTTACAGCTCAAGCGTTAATAATAACTAAGATTATTCTATGGAAATGACAGGAAAAATCAAGTGAACTTCGAGCTTAATTCCGTGCACACCAGGAAGTAATCGTTGTGATTCTACAGTGGGCTGGGAAGTGACCCTAGCTGACGTCTCAAAGACGCGGCTGCTACGGCCTGGAATACGTAATCCGTCTGATTCACATTTCTGTATCTGGGTTTACGGACTGGAGCGTAGTTACTAATAATACTCAGAACTATCTGCAAACTAAGTTTCATAAATCAGTAACTCTCGTAGTTGTTTTTATATATCTTTCGTAAGTCTACTCAAAACTAAGAAAATCAATGACGTACGTTTTCGTGCCTCGCCGATAGTCTAGCACAACAAACAAACAAAAATAAGAAAAGAATGAGAGAGAGAGAGTAAAAAATTGTTGCAAAGCAACTCAATCATGCTATGTAAAGAAATTTTTCTTTAAAATGACACCGTCTACATCATTACGAAATATCGTATTCATGATCTATGGAACAAGTACTAACCTAATCTAATCTAATCTAATCTAATCATATTGCTGACTAGTCACGAAGAGGCACGTATTACAGAAATTTTCGCCAATATCAGTTACCAAATCTAAACTTGAAAAAGAAAGTACGACAGTTTTGTAATAAACCGGGACTCCTGTAATGACCCTTTCGTCCCTGTTACTTAACCACGAAATATGTGTGATATACCTCCATTCAGAAGTAACAAATTGGTCATGCATTTAAAGGTGAAGCGCATGATGTGAAGTTCTGCGACGGAGATAAGAACACAGCCTGCAATAGGATTGTTAACTAAGTAAAATCAAATGTTACGTATCGGTTTTTCTTACCAGCTGCTAGATGTTTGAATCTAAAATAAGGATACAAATTTTTGTGCCTGAGCGTCAATCGAACCGCACACCGACCGTCCTCCTTTATCATCCACGAACATAGCTTAAGTAACACTTGCTTACTCACCAACAGTAAGATGTGTGCGTGTTTGACCAGAAATAACGACACCTATTGCAGCTGTTGGCAACACCTGAACAGACATTAAAAAAGCACGTTAATTTTCACCAGCAGTCTGGTACGCACGTGATAGGGCTTGAAATGAAATGAATATTTGTGTACAGGATCAGGATTCGGACCCACATACTTACATTTGGAGGAGACCTAGAGAAGATGAGAGTCTTGGGAAAAGGAACGAAATGATTGAACTATACTGTTCCGAGAGATTCAGATCCTCGAAAGAGGAGATCCGAATTCGAATCACTGTCCAGCACCAAATTTTTCAACGTCGCTAGTTCAATTAAGTACAAGAAAAATAAGAGCCCTGTTCCTTTAAATAACCCTCGCCTCATCAAATAAAATAAAATTTTCTGATGCAAGTAAGTTTACTGGAGACAGTATTTCTGTTTACCATACTTCCGCCTATGTCATTTCCCAACGTAAACCCGGTCTGCGCAATTGGTAATGTAGGAACGTGATGTTTAATGTGGATTCTGGATTGTAACGTCTTTCTCTTGAGCTTACTAGAGGTAAAGTAAATCTGTTTGTGCCTCTTAAAAGTAAATGCCTGAATCCATGCATTGCACCTGTGATAGTTCGTTCCATCAGACCATTGTGGCCACATTTCCCAGCCCCAGGAGTGTGCCGTAACGGATGATGTCCTTAGCTTACAAAATTAGTCACGGTGGAAAAAATGCGAGTCTATTTAATGGTTAAGTAGAAGCAATCTTCTGACGAGGAGATTTTGCTATTCTCATGTCAGCAGGATGTAAAGACTCTTCTAGGCATCATAGCCTCGATGTAAAGCCATTTTGAAATATTCACTAATTCGGCAAATTTCTTAGTTCGAGAAAATCCACTGTGAAGTGTGAAGTTACCGGATAATTCGATTATTACCGTCATTGTTACTATCATTTTTTTCATACCGTTGCTGGAACACATGTGCTTGAAGGTCATTTAATGCCTTTTTGGTCATGATAGAAGTAGTTGCCCAAGAAGAGGTTCTTTCCCTGTCTACGGAGTCCTTTTCATGTTAATATCAAACATCAGCAATAACTCGCAGATTACATAAAAACTAAAGTAATTGATGAAGACGTTACTTGATAACAAAAATGCGCTGCCTTTCTTAATTTACTTGCGCCTAGAAATGGCTGTCGAATACTGCCAAACAAAAAGCCAAGGAATCTTACTGCCTTCCGTTATACGTCGCTGTCAGTTCTTCCACAAGATTTGGTCGACGTGATCTGTTTCAAGTTGTATATGGCAGAGAATGTTTTAGAAAATCAATTGTTTTCCTTTGCAATAAACAGAAAGATTTTCATTGTAAGCTATCCAAGTACAATATTTTCGCATTATTAGTTCAGATTTAATATTCACTTCTATAATGTAGGAAAGTACTTCACAGTTGCAAAACTCGCAGCCGACTCATTGACCTTATACTTAGTCGCTGACCATAAATTCTAGCTCAGCTAATGTAGCGAAGACTGTTTGCCAGTGCTCTTTTTCA